>NW_025838334.1:559993-563648 GCF_002878395.1 Capsicum annuum | reverse complement strand
CTTGTGGCTAGCTTGCCTCAATATGTGTCATGTGCTAATTATGATGAGTACAAGAAGTACCAAAAGAAGAAAAAAACTACTATTAATTGGTGTGAGAAAGCCAACTCCTCTTTGGTAGCATCACACCAAGACCTCCAGAGCACACATGAAAAATGATCACTAGGGAGAAAAATAGGGATGAGTTTTTTCCCAAGATGTGGAAAGGGGTGAAGGGTCTATGGAATATTCTAAAACCCTGAAGCAGGCTTCCTACTTCTTGGGTGGACAGTGATGATGAGGCCCCAACTGAGTGGTCAGATCTTAAGAAGAATGGTGATGATAAAAGGTCCAAGAGTGATAGAGCCCTTGATATGGATTCAGGGAGTACCCTTATCTTTTTTATCCTTAATTATTTATGCAGTGGGGACACTGCTACCTTTTTAGTTGGGGTGTCTCCTTATTTATTTGATTTGGACATGTATTATTGATATTCTGCATACTTTTTTGCTCTTTTGAATAATTCTTACTTTTTATTTAGGTTGTAATGTTTGGGCACTCTGATGATGCTCACACCTGCATGGAATAGTTATTTTGTTCTTATTTTGTTAATTTGTGATTTTAGTTTCTAACCATAAATGCAAGGGAGGTTTGAGTACCTGTGGCATCAATGATTGGGGATCACATTCACACCCATTGGTGAAGTCTTAGTAACCATATAGAAGTTCTCCCATACTATAGTTTGCAATGTAAAGAGATAGCTTGAGTAGAAAATTATGCTTGGTTGGGTATAAAATAAGTACCCCCTTCATTCAAAAATTTTTGCAAAAAGTTGAGGACATGGACGTGAGCAAATTTGTGAAAAAAGTCTCTCTTTCTTTGACTACGAAAGTTGATTGCAGAAAAATAAGGGATACTCCACCCTTTTCTAAGTTGAGGAGAATAATTGACCTCTCTTTAAAACATTCAGATGTCGTGTGTGTGAGCTTAATTGTCTATATCTCATATGTACTTTTACCATCTAGAACTTGCCCCATTAGTCTTTCAAAACTAGATTTTTGTTGTTCTTAGTGGGTAAAATGATCATAGGCCATTTTGTAATTTTGGAAACCTACTTTAGCCTAAAATTCCTACCAATACATATAAGTTACCCTTAGTCACCCTCTTTGAGCCTTTGGGCTTTGCTTTGCTAACCATATTATAAGTCATGACCCTTCTATTCATCCTCTCTTGAACCTTATTCTCTTTGAATTTAAGAATAGAAATTGAGGCCAAAAGCCTAAGTTGGAGTTGATAGAAAGAGAAAGAAAGTGTAGATTGAGCCACAAAGCAATAAAAAGGAAAAGAACCAATGAGCCTAGCAAGTTAGCATATTTGTTTGAAGAAAAAGGTAGTCCGTCAAAAGAATGAGTGCATGAAGCGTGATGCAAGCATAAGAATTGAAGAAAAAATGTGAAAAGATTTTAAGTAAAGAAAAAGAGACAAAGTAGGTTAAGCAGCAAAAGAAAAACAAGTGGCTCAATAAGAAAAAAGTGATGAGAATTTGATGTAGAAGTTCAAGGAGGTTATAGCCTTGTTGTCCGAAATTTTTATCCTACCCTACCCTAAACCTACATAACAAGATCAAAAAGCCTTTTGTGATTTCCAACTAAGTGTGGTCATTATATCATAGATTGAAAATAGAGGCACGCCTATGTCATAGTACTTGTATGATGGAGAATTCCTTGAGAGAGAAAGTGATTTCACTTAATTTTCCTTATTGTGTAAGTGGTAACTAGGTGTGTGAACCTTCTTTTCTTGTGAGGGTGCATGTGAATTAACTGAGGTGGGTGGTTTTTTCATCTTCCGCGTAATGAGATAAGTGGATGTATAACATAATTGAAGTCAGCTTGTGAGTCACTTCTAGTCCAATATATGGTCCATCTGTCACAACAGATAATCTATATGTTGTAACAGATGCTAAATCTGTTATGACAGACCAGACAGTATTTATTCATCTACATGCATGTATGATTATTAAAAAATAGGTAGTTATGACTTTTTATCTAACACATTCAAAACAGCTAATGAATCGAATTCTCCATCTATTACAACTGGTGAATCAGCTGTTAGAAGAAATCAAAACATCTCCAAAAGATGGTCCATCTATTGTAATAGATAATACATATGTTGTAACAGATGCCTCATCTATTGCACATATAAACCATCTATTGCAACAGATGATAAATCTATTTTTACAAACCATTTATTACATATACAGATAATTTGTTGCAACAGATGGTAAATCTATTGTGACAGGTGGATGATTTGTTACAACAGCTCAATAATAACGATTGTTATCAAGTCTCAAAGTCATTTTGAAAAGGTGAGAAGTATTAATGTAAAAGAAAAAGTCACGACTTTTCATAGAAAACAAAATGCCACCAGTTTGAATATAATTAATACAATGGAGCTTAATAGTCGTGTCTTTTGGCCTGACACATCCAGATTCAATTCTCTATAAATAGGTCCTTCCTTATTCTTCATTCTACTAAATGTTATTTATTTCTTGCATTATTTTTTTTGTGTGACATCTTCAACCACTTCTCTTCAAAGAGCATATTTCTTTCTTATTGAGGTAAGTTTTTTTCTGGTGTAAATCTACCAGTTGGTAGTATACGTTGTATTATATTTGGACTTTTTTCTTTATATTTGTAAATTTATGTGTGTTCTAGATATGCCTGATCCTGTTTGGGACATTGCTATTTTTTGCCACATGGTGCGGGAACTTCAGAGGTGGGTTAATGACCTGCAGAGGGAGTTGGTCACCATGAGAGCAATGATGTTTAGAGAGATACAGAGGCTGGTGAGGGTCGTACTGCTGCGAGTTGATTAGCCGACTGTCATTAATCATGATGATAATAATAATTAGAATTAGAATGTGTTTTTCTTTTAGCGTATGTATTTTAATTTTTTTTATATCGGATCTATACCTAATGTACTATATTTTTCATTTAATGAAAAATTTATTTTTTAGTCGACTTTGGCTTTTTAATTCTTATTCAATTTTCATTCTGTCTTTTTCTTCTAAACATACATGTTAATGTTAACATGTCGACGGTTGGAGGTAAGGAGCAATTTTGAATCCAGTAGCAATAGCAATTTTGGCTGTTGAGTTCTTTCAACAAATGGACCATGTATTGGAATAGATTGGTCATCTATTGGGTTTCTATCAACAGATTATCCATCTGTTTTGACAGATTTGCCATTTGTTGGAGGAAAACATTCCAGTTTGATGGAACTTTGCTGTGTTCTTCCAGCCATCTGTTACCACATATGGTTAATCTGTTGAGAATAATTGTGGTCTATTGTATTATTTAGTTCATGTTTTGCCTCTTTTTATAGATGCACAAGTCATTAAAAAGGATATTTTATATATAATAAATAATAATATTATGTTCACAACAATGAGTTAAATATATAAAAGTCCACAACAAACAACTACACAAGTTTCTGCAAGTACAACGATCATGTTGGATTACGATCCGGGTATCTAGTTCTTTTGTGGCCAGCTCGCTTACATATAGAGCACTTGTTTCTTCTTGATGAAAATGATTCTCTGGCTCCACGCCTCCTCTTATATGGCTTTCTTCCCGGTTTGATAGTGTTTGGGTCAATATATGGATGAGGTATTAATCTT
>NW_025838334.1:516311-556993 GCF_002878395.1 Capsicum annuum | reverse complement strand
AACTCCAAGTCCTAAACATATCTCATCACTCTAAAAACTCCGTTGCTCAAGGTTTGAATTCTAGTTTCATTTTCTTCATTCTTAAACGTCATTCTTGTTTGTTCTTCTTTTGTGTCTTAATTTTTTGTGTCTTTTCTTTATTTTATCTTTGGTTTCTTAGTTAAACTCTTGAATTCAAGTCTCTTGTGTTATATTTCTTTGTTCGTTTTGTTATTTTTGATTTGTTTCTTTCTTATTTTGATTCTTAAATTCAAAGTCCTTACCTTTATCCTTCAAATGAGTCATCAATAGTTGTTTCCTCTCTTTTCTTAATTGTACTAAGAAGCTATGGGTGGAGCAACCATTGATACCCTTATGAAATCTCTCATGGGGATGCAACGAACGATGGATAAAATAAATGGATCCATGACACGAATTGAAGATACATTGAAAAACATGGAGAAACGACTCATTAACCAAACACTAAGGTTCAACCATCAAAATTATATCCCAAGACCTCAAGAACATGTCTAATTAAGCAATGAGTCTTCCCAAATTGAAACAGGCAATTCCAACATGGATCCTTTGTTACTTACTAACCATGATGCTAGCATTTTACCAAACATCACTCCTTTATTTGTACCGGTTCATGAACAAACAATCTCAAAGGAGGACGCAAGGAAAACGCCTTATGAAAATGAGCTTAAAGGCCTAACAGAATTCTTGCCAAAGGATTCCAAGCTTGGAAAGTATGATGAAAAGTCGATAAAAGAGTTGGAATCGAGGACGAATTCTCTTTAAGAGAGGGAGGATGATACGATCTATATAAACTCCATTCTTTTGGGATCTATGCTTCAAGGGCCAAACCTTAGAATCTATGACTTGATCATCCTAGTGAAGCATATACGGGATTGGAGGATAGCTTGGATCGCGGGAGAAGCTACATTTGATGATGTCATCCATGGAAGCATTGAACCACGACGTGTTTGGATGATAGCTTAGGCTTCAAGAGCGTATATGCGCGAATTGCATTATTTTTGGGCTCTTGGATCACATTTCGGCCCAAGTTGCATTTAGGGTCACTTTTGGGCCCAAGTTGTAATAAACGCCTTTTTGCCTATAAATAACTAGGACCCTTTTCATTTTAGGTTTAGTTGATGACTGGTCATTTAAGCTGACACTTGAGAGTGTTTTTATGAAAACTTGTTGGTTGTTTCATTGATTTTCTTAGAAACATAGGTGCTCAGGAATCCATTCCCGTTTGTGTCCTTGAAAGAGGTTGGTGTTGTCGGTGATTGATAGGAAGGTCTAGGGTTATCGATTTATGTCAATCTATCTATCCTTTACTTTATTGTTCCTTTTCTTCATTTTCTTATTTTGTGATTTCATATATAGTGTTTTCCTTTGTTTTTATGTTGTTTTCCGTTTCATACTTTCGTCTCGTATCACTATATCCCATGCATTAGCCTTTGTCAAACTACCCCATTTAATCCTTGGTTGATCCTCCACAACTCCTCCTTCGCTCCTTTATGATCTCCAAGTCCAACACTAAAAGCCTACGTTGTGTCGAAAGACTCTCACTCGGTAAGACCTTACAATCCATATAAATACCTCTATCTCCTTTCCTGAGGAGCAAAAAGTCAATCTGAGTCTTGGACACCGAACTATAGAAGGTAGCCAAGTAAACCACCTTCTTGGGAAAGTTCGAATTGACTACCACCAATCCAAACGCCTGAGCAAAATCTAGAAGTTTCACTCCCTTAACATTCCTTATACCGAACCTATAGCCTCCATGCACATCATCATAACCATTCAAAGAAGACCCTATATGCCTGTTGAATTGCCTTCTATGAAAAGCTTCTCATTACTGGGTACACCCCTAACCATCTCGTCCAAATCCTCCCAAAATCTCTTCTTCTCTTTATCACCCAAGCCTACATGCAGTGCATACACACTAATAATATTCTAAGAAAACCCTCTAATAACTATCTTAATTGACATCATCCTATCATTGACCCTCTTAACCTCCACTACTTGCTTCCTAAACTCATCATCTACTAAAATACCTATACCATTTCTGTTCTTCACGCTTCTTGAGTACCACAACTTATAACCATATACTACCCTCGCCTTAGTACTACCCATTTGGTTTATTGGAGACATGCTATATTAATTCGCCTTTTCCTAAGAATTTTCACTAGCTCTAATGAATTCTCCGATAAAGACCCTATGTTCCACGACCCTACTCTAAACCTAAAGTCATCCTTAGCCCCTTTACCCTTCCTGCCCCTGCCCCTGCCTTCGCCCTAGTCCACGACCCCGACCCCGCCCTCGCCCTTGACCCAAGCCCCGCCTAAATACATGACCCTACACCAACACCATCTACCACAACTACCAGAGATAACACAGACTAATAACACTAAAATCACAAAGTTTAGGCAACAAAGCAAACCAAAAAAGTATTATCAAGCTCACACTACAGAGCTACTAAGAACAACAAAAATAGCTAAAACACAAGTAGAATTAGCAAGTAAAACACTATTATGAAATATAGAAATGAACAAGTAAATCATTACCCACAAATAAGATAATCAACCAAGATGCGATAAAATAGAATCGAAGTAGGAATAGTAAACAAGATAGACAGTAACAACCACTAGAATCAAGAAAGCTATACATACAACAAGAAGAGATGGACCGAGTGCACCGGAGAGAAGCTGGATCAATTTACTTGGTTGAGTCGCCGAATTTTAGCAATTTACAACAGAAATTGATCGTCAAAATCGTGTTGTCACTGCCTGAGAAGGTATGCCAGATCTGCACTTATAGTACCTGCAAGAGGTTAAAAAGAAAGAAAAGAGAGAGATCACTGAAAATAGGCGCCAGGACTGCGACAGTGTAAGAAGGAGTCACCGACAGAGTAGTCCACCGAGAGGCCGATTGTGAACAAGAGGGTCGCCGGTCGTTTGAGTCTGACCAGAATCGGACGGTGGAGCAGTTGAATGGGAAACAGTGAGGCTTCAAGATCGAGTGATCGACCGACGAGAATACATTGGAAGCAGTGATGAAATGTAGTACACAGTTCAAATTGAGTCACTAAATAAGCCTAATCTCGTCTCTCTTAATTTTAGTAGTTGTCGATCGATTGGGTCTGACCGGAATTGAACGATAGATGGTTGAATAGGAAACAGTGAGGCTTCAAGATTAAGTGATCGACTAGCGAGGCTATAAGAGAGAGATCACAGAAAAAAGTCGCTAGATCGATCCTTGCAGCGAAGTCTGACAAATAGATAAGAGTAAACAAAAAGCTATTTGCAGATCACTAGTTCGCCGCTGTTTCGCCGTTCACTGTTGTTCCGATGGGTTCGTCGTTCGTTTCTGTCCATTGTTCTCCATTCGTCGCCTTTGGTATTACAGTATTAGGATTTCAATAAGAACCCTACTTCGTTTCATAAAAATAAAGATCTTCTTTTGGACAATTATCAATTGCATAAAATGGAATTTTATTTATTGTAGTATACTCAGTGAAGTAGGTATATTCTTGTTTAGAATAAACATCAATTTGACGTTGAGAAAAGAAAAAAACGCTACTCTTTTTTTCATTAATTACAACAAGTGGAGTACTACTTTTTACTTTGATCAAAGTGTAAATTAAAAAACTTGTGGGTCATTCTCAAACTTTTCAACTTTCTTAATTACTAATAAAGTAATTGTCGCCTACACTCAATTTTTAAAATTTTAGTTACCTACCCCTCATTTCAAAACTCTTTTGTCACTTTTAACACAAAACCCCAAGTAACCAAACGTAAAAGACTATATTTTTACATTTAATTTTCTTTATTTGTTATGTTTTATTATTTATTTAATATTTTTAAATTTTTCTTTTCCTTTCCTTTTTCTTACCTTCATCCCTATTATTTTTGTTTTTTACCATCTAATTCTATGTCTTCCTTTTATTTTGTAATCTATCTTATTTACCTCCTCATTTTTCTTCAATTATCACACTAAATTTATTCTTTACCTTTAAATGAAAAATCATAAATTATTTTTTTAATAACTTTTCATATTAATTTTTAATTCTACTTTTATTTAATCTTGAACAATTTCTTTTATGAAAGATGAAACTATAAACTTTTTACAGTTTTTCTTGTTTTAAGTATATTAAATTCAAAAAATTTAAAAAGTGATTAAAAGAAGAATAAAATTAAAAGCCACATAACCTAAAATTAATCACACATAAATATAAAAATCATGAAAATAAAATGAAAAATGAATAAAAAAAATATAATTGCTAGTTATATAAATGTGCCGCATCACTGGATCTAAGTAAAAATAAATGAAAATAAAAAAGTAGAAGAAGAAAAAGTAGAAAAAATAACGAAATTTGAATGTGTAGTATAATATTTACAATTTAATGGACAAAAAATTACTTAAAATTTAATGGTCAAATAAATATGCAAAAGAAAAAAGAAAAAAAATATTGTAACTTCTTGCTACCTCTATGGCGTCTTTTCCAATAGTTACACAATTAGTATAAACAACCAAAAAGAAAAATTAAAATTTATCAAAAAAAAAAAAAAGGTAAGAGAAAAATGTAAAAGATCAAATATAAAGTAATCTATTTAAAAAAAAAATTAGAAATATTTGAAAAATTAATAAAATATTATTTCATATAAATTTCTTTCTTACATATTTATAATACTTTATATTTATATTATGCAATTATATTTTTAATTCTCATTCAGTAAATTTTTTAATATTTCTTATATATAAGTATGCATATTTTTTGAAAGTTAAAATTATGAATTTTATAGTTTTTTTCTGAATTAAATGTCAATTAGAAAAGATCAAAAGAAAAGTAATTAAAAGAAAAAGTAAAATTAAAAGCAACCTAACTTAAAAGACTATATTGTTACATTTAATTCTCTTTATTTGTTATGTTTTATTGTTTATTTAATTTCCTTTTTTCTTTCTTACCTTCATCCCTATTATTTTTATTTCTTACCATCTAATTCAATATCTTCCTTTTATTTTGTAATTTATCTTATTTGCCTCCTCATTTTTCTCCAGTTATCACACTGAATTTATTCTTTACCTTTAATTAAAAATCATAAATCATTCTTTTAATAACTTTCCATATTAACTTTTTATTCTACTTTTATCAAATCTTGAACAGTTTCTTTTATGAAAGCTAAAACTCTAAATTTTTTTTTTATAGTTTTTCTTGTTTTAAATATATCAAATAAAAAATAATTAAAAAAGTGGTTAAAAATAAAAGTAAAACTAAAAACCACATAACCTAAAACAATTTTTTTTTCATTTTATTTATTTATTTTATTATTATTTATCACTTTTGGATTTTCCTTTCCTTTTTCTTCCCTTACTAACTTTTTTTTTTTTTTTTTTAAAAAAAATAATCTTTCCATTTAGTTTAGTATTTGCTTCCTTTTATTTTGCAATTTGCCTCCTCATTTTTCTCCAATTATCATACTAAGTATATTCTTTACTTTTAAAAGAAAATCATAAATTTATTTTTATATAAGTTCTCATATCATTTTAATACTTATTTTTCATTCTTTGTAAATTAAAAGAGTAGAAAAGAAGAACTTACACCCCTTCATATTTCATATCTTTTGTAAAATCAAAAGAGTATATTAAAAAAATAATTAACACTTCATGGCGACAGTTATTCTCGTGATTCACAAAGTGTTTTTGATCTTTGGTAGGTTGTTCTTTAAAAAAATATCTATTTGGCCCTCCGATTACCAACATATGACACCTCCATTCTAGAGAAGCCTACACGTGAAAAGACAATTTCCATAAGTGCCTCTCTTTTAAAAAAAAATAATATTTTTTAGATAGCAAAAGAGGAAAGGAAGTAATAGAACGATTAGCTACAAAGAAAACACGATAAAGACCATAAAGTTTCTAACCTGTTGGTGATCACAATTAGCCAAAATGCCACCATATATTATCAGTACATTACTCCTTAATTTTGGTTATCACAATTACCCAAAAACTCCACAAGGTCTGCATGTTCTTGTAAACTCTCACAAAACGTTTACAAGAAATCATAAACTTCACCATGTTTTCAATGTATCTGCCAAGAAACGTTTGTAATTCTTGCTTGTAATTCTTATTTATTATGAAGCATTAGAGCCATTCATATTCAACAGTTACATATATTACTATGCAGTTTTTTAACCATAAATGCAATGACTTGTAAAATATTAAAAAGAAAGTCAAAAAAAGGAGAAAAAAATAAATGCCTTTCTTGGCCTATGAGGCATGCCACATCAACATGTCTATAAGTCTCCTTCATTTATATATATATAGAGAGATTTGTAATTATTTTTTTTTATATATATAATGTACATGGAACTTTGTAAAGTGGGTAATCAGCTAAGTGTAACTATGTGAAAGTTTTCATCTGTGTTATATAATATTTTTTGGGTAAATGCTAGCTAATTTATATATCAAAAGAGTGCTACAGATTGTAGAAGGAATTTTGGGGTGAAAAATTGATCGACAATCACATTAGGTATCCTTAAGATTCTATTAAGTTATTTTAATATCATTTTACATACTTAGAATATATGTAAATACATAATAATTAACTATAGCTTAAGTATTGATAATTATAGTTAAAAAACTGACACATGTTATTTATTTTTTTATTCGGTGTAAACACCCGGTATGGAAAAAGTTATCATTATTTATGTATATATTGCCAGAAAATAGTGGTGTAGAGGTCAAAACGTCAAATCAAATCGAACCGATGAACCAAATCAAATTAAGAAAAAAGTTAATTTAATTTGATATTAACAAAAAAATGTCCAACAGAACTCAATTCATAACGACATGCTACATATATAATTTTAACTTTTATGCATAAAAGGTATTAACTATAATCTATATTTTAAATTAATGTTATTATTTTTCAATGTTTAGAAATTAGATATATATTCAAAAGGGAAAATTACAGAAACTAGCATACTTAAGACCATAATTACAATAAATAGCAACAATTTCTCAAAATTACAAGTTATAACAAAAGTAGCAATATTTTAATCATTATATTGAAAAGCATGTAGGTTTCACCTACTTTTTTACCTTTTCCTATTTTGACTCCACTTTTTTCAATTCCTTCCCATATTTCACTCTACTTTTTTCAATTCCCTCCCATATTTTACTCCACTTTTTTCAATTTCTTTCCCTTTTTTTTTAAAAAATTGTGCTCCATCAAATAAGGTAAGTTGATATTTATCAAATTAGGGGCTTTGAGCTGTAGGTGACAAAAAAGTTTTAAAATGAGGTGTAGGTGACACAAGTCTTAATTATTGAGTGGAGATGAAAATTACTTTATTATGGATTAAGAAAGTTTGGTAAGTTTGAGAATAGCTCAGAAGTTTTTTAATTTACACTTTGATCTAAATATTTACCTAATATAACGGGAAACGGAGAAAAAAAGTGCCTTTCTCTCTCTTCTCATCCATTGTTATTTTTTCTCTCTTAGCGATTTTTGTTGTTCATTGTTGCTGCTGCTTTATTCATCATCTTCTGCTTCATTATTATCTTCATCTTCTTCTTGTTGACCATTGTCGTTGTTGTTGTTGTTACCGCTACTGTTGCTATTTCACCAATTTCTTAGGTCAAATTTTGTTTCTATTACTTTCCACTTTGGCATTACTTCATAGGAGACTTTGGTAAGTCAAATTATGATTTTTAGTTAAATTTTTCATATGGATAGCTGTTATTGTGCTGTTTTTCCAACAATGGATAGAACCCGATCATGAATCTAACATAAGAAACATCTGTTTAAATAGATAAATCATCTGTTCTGACAGATGAGACATCTATTTCAACGAAAGATATGTTGGATTCATGTTTATAGTTCTATAGGCCGTAACATGAATCGAACAGATGGGTCATCTGTTACAACAGATGATTTATCTGTTTAAACAGATTAGTTATCTGGTGCAACGTGATAAATATCTGTTGTAACAGATTATTAACTTGTTGCAATAGAACCTGAACTCGATTCCAACACATGTGTTGTCTATTGCAACAGGGTAAATATCTATTGCAACAGATTATTAACCTATTGCAACAAAATCTTAACTCAATTTCAACAGATGGTAAATATCTATTGCAATATATTACTAACCTATTGTGATAGAACCTGACCTCGATTCCAACAAATCATCGTCTATTGCAATAGGTAAGTCATCTATCACAACAGGTTAATTATCTGTTACAACATGCCACTCATCTGTTGGAATCAGCTTCAAAGGTGCATCAGTACTGTAACATCAATCCCAATAGATATATTGTCTGTTATAACATATGATTCACTTGTTACAACAGATGACTCATCTTTTGAAATCAGTTTCAGGAGCAAAACATGAATCCCAATAGTTAAATAATTTGTTGCAACTGATTACACATCTGTTGGGATTCATTTACGGTACTATGAAATCACTATTAACTTTTTTTAACAAATGACTTTATTTAGGTACAACTAATGGAGGGATCAATAATAATAGGGGATGGATTGTCATGGTCAATGGAACGAGAAGAGCAATCAATATGTATGGCGTTGGAATGAGGGTGAAATATTAGAGACGATAGCTATGATAGTCCAAAGTGATGTTTCGTATGATGATTTTATGAACTTAATCATCAGTTATTTTGGACTGAATTGTCAATCAGAAGAACTCATCATCAGCTACATGCACAACTCCTTTAAAAATCAGAGGGTACTTTCTTTCAAGATAACCGATCAGGTTTGGTTGCTTGCTTATCTTAGTGATTTATCCAGGTCGGTGTTAAGGGTGTATGTGGTTAAAAAGATGAGAGAAAATGAGAACTAGAACGTAGAATAAGAAGAACAACAAGACATCTTTGATGATAGGTTGTATGATCTAAATATGAATATTCCAGATGATGATCAAACACCTACACCCGTTGATGCGACCAATACGATAGGTAGTTCTTTTTAATCGACACAGTCTAGAAATCATCAAGACGATAGGACCGACTTTTTTATTGGAATGTCATTCAAGGACAAGAATGAACTATCTACCACTTTATTTATTTCTTGCTTGAAAAAAGATTTCAAATTAAAGAAGGTGATTAATTTGAGTAGTGTCTTTTGCTTCAAATGTGCTAATCCGAACTGCAAGTGGTGGTTGAGAGCAGTGAAGTACGTAAGTTCTTATAGATTTATCATTCATAAACATGAAAAGCATCACATATATGGTTCGGAGCACATCTCGGGCCAAAATCCTCATGCCATGACAAAGGTCCTTGGTGAATATTTTAGGAGTAGTTTCCCCATTGGCAAAGACCCTTCAACAAAGGTTATGGCCAATCAACTCCTTACGGAATTAAGTATCCTGGTCAGTTATTGGAAGATATATACGGCCATGGGGATTTTCAAGAACCTAGTTAGGGGGACACTCGAGCATGGGTATGCAGTCCTGGAGGCCTACCGTTACATAATTGAGTCCAAAAATCCCAAAAGTAAGACGACATTTCATGTTAATGAAAATGAAAGGTTCAAGTACTTTTTTGTATCCTATGGTGCTTGGATTCAAGGTTATTGACATTTAAGAAAAGACATAGCCATCGGCGGTACTTTCTTGAGGAACAGGTATAATGGAGTTCTACTAGCGATGGTTGCGTAGGATGCGGAGAATCACATCATTCCTGTCGCTTTTTGTGTAGTGGACAAGGAATTTGATGCCTCTTATGGATTTTTTTTGAACAACTGCGAAGCTGCGTCGAAGATACCGAAGTGTTGTGTTTTGTATCGGATAGGCATCCAAGTATTCCAAAGATGGGTTCACTTTTCTACACTTCAACTTACTTTGGTTGTTGCATCAGGCATCTTGGAGAGAACATTCGAACCAACTATCACAATGAAAGGGTCGTGACCCTTTTCTGTAGAGCAGCTAAAGCATATATCAGAGAGGAGTTTTTTTTACCATTTTAATCAAATATAGATGTGAATCCCAAGGTGGCAGAATTTCTCGTACGTGTCAGTTTCGAGAGATGAAGCCAGACATTCTGTTCGACAGATAGGTACATTCTTATGAATTTAATGTCTTATTTAAGTTAGAAGTTTAGTATGATGTCGTACTAAGTGATTCTTTTGTATAGGTACAATATTATAACATCAAACATAGCTGAATCGGTGAATTCATTGTTTGGCGATGAAAGAGAATTTTCCATCAAGGCTATGTTTGAAAAAATAAACAAGAAGTATGGCTGATTTTTTAACGAAAGGCGTGTGCAGTTCAAGGGATCCAAAAGAGCCCGATTCATCCTTGAAATCAACAAAATAATATCAACGAACGTCAGTTTGGGGAAAAAGTTTATTATCTCATAAAATAAAAGATTACAAATTCAGTATCACCGGTCATGGTGATGTTGCCACGGTCAACAAGATCTTGTACATACAGATTTTTGACTTGGACAAAATACCCTATCCATATGCCATGGCAGTGGTTCAAGCTCAATACGGTCCAAAATATGGACCTAAAGTTTATGAGCACTCGTCTCAATATTATTCGGTGGAAGAATATGAAATGACCTATAGTGGGTATATTACTCTGGTGCCTCCAGAAGAATCTTGGGTTTTTCCTGCAGAGAATTTGGAAAGATTAATACCTCATCCATATATTGACCCAAACACTATCAAACCGGTAAGAAAGCCATATAAGAGGAGGCGTGGATCCAGAGAATCATTTTCATCAAGAAGAAACAAGTGCTCTGTATGTAAGCGCGCTGGCCACAAAAGAACTAGATACCCGGATCGTAATCCAACATGATCGTTGTACTTGCAGAAACTTGTGTAGTTGTTTGTTGTGGACTTTTATATATTTAACTCATTGTTGTGAACGTAATATTATTATTTATTATATATAAAATATCTTTTTTAATGACTTGTGCATCTATAAAAAGAGGCAAAACATGAACTAAATAATACAACAGACCACAATTATTCTCAACAGATTAACCATATGTGGTAATAGATGGCTGGAAGAATACAACAAAGTTCCATCAAACTGGAATGTTTTCCTCCAACAAATGGCAAATCTGTCAAAACAGATGGATAATCTATTGATAGAAACCCAATAGATGACCAATCTATTCCAATACATGGTCCATCTGTTGAAAGAACTCAACAGCCAAAATTACTATTGCTACTGGATTCAAAATTGCTCCTTACCTCCAACCGTCGACATGTTAACTTTAACATGTATGTTTAGAAGAAAAAGACAGAATGAAAATTGAATAAGAATTAAAAAGCCAAAGTCGACTAAAAAATAAATTTTTCATTAAATGAAAAATAAAGTACATTAGGTATAGATCCGATATAAAAAAATTAAAATACATACGCTAAAAGAAAAACACATTCTAATTCTAATTATTATTATCATCATCATTAATGACAGACGACTAATCAACTCGCAGCAGTACGACCCTCACCAGCCTCTGTATCTCTCTAAACATAATTGCTCTCATGGTGACCAACTCCCTTTGCAGGTCATTAACCCGCCTCTGAAGTTCCCGCACTATGTGGCAAAAAATAGCAATGTCCCAAACAGGATCAGGCATATCTAGAACACACATAAATTTACAAATATAAAGAAAAAAAGTCCAAATATAATACAACGTATACTACCAACTGGTAGATTTACACCAGAAAAAAACTTACCTCAATAAGAAAGAAATATGCTCTTTGAAGAGAAGTGGTTGAAGTTGTCACACAAAAAAAATAATGCAAGAAATAAATAACGTTTAGTAGAATGAAGAATAAGGAAGGACCTATTTATAGAGAATTGAATCTGGATGTGTCAGGCCAAAAGACATGACTATTAAGCTCCATTGTATTAATTATATTCAAACTGGTGGCATTTTGTTTTCTATGAAAAGTCGTGACTTTTTCTTTTACATTAATACTTCTCACCTTTTCAAAATGGCTTTGAGACTTGATAATAATCATTATTATTGAGCTGTTGTAACAAATCATCCACCTGTCACAATAGATTTACCATTTGTTGTAACAGATTATCTGTATATGTAATAAATGGTTTGTAAAAATAGATTTACCATCTGTTGCAATAGATGGTTTATATATGCAATAGATGAGGCATCTGTTACAACATATGTATTATCTATTACGATAGATGGACCATCTTTTGGAGATGTTTTGATTTCTTCTAACAGCTGATTCACCAGTTGTAATAGATGGAGAATTCGATTCATTAGCTGTTTTGAATGTGTTAGATAAAAAGTCATAACTACCTATTTTTTAATAGTCATACATGCATGTAGATGAATAAATACTGTCTGGTCTGTCATAACAGATTTAGCATCTGTTACAACATATAGATTATCTGTTGTGACAGATGGACCATATATTGGAGGAGATATTTTGATTTCTTCTAACAGCTGATTCATTAGTTGCAACAGATGAAGAATTCAATTCATCAACTATTTTGAATGTGTTAGATAAAAAGTCACAACTCTTCACCTCTTTTTTAATAGTCATCACATGCGTGCAGATGAATAAATAATGTCTGGTCTGTCGTAACAAATTTACCATCTGTTGTAACATATGGATTATCTGTTAGGATAGATAGACTATATGTTGGAGGAGAAGTTTTGATTTCTTCCAACAGCTGATTCATCAGTTGCAACAGATGGAGATTTTGATTCATCAACTGTTTTGAAGGTGTTAAGATAAAAAGTCACGACTCTTCACACCTCTTCTTTAATAGTCATCACATGTGTGCAGATGAATAAACAAAACTGTCTGACATGTCTTGATGACGTAGGAAGAATAAGGTGCGTGCAATGGATCCACTTTCATGCGTAAGAGTTATGTATTATTGATTAGGCTACCACGATAGATATACATAAAGTGCATGATATTATGAATGCAGTTTTTTACTGATTAGACACTGATCCTTCAAACAAGATCCTTCATTGTACAGGTTAGTTTGATAGATACAAACTGATAAGGCCGGAGGGTTCCAAGACGGTGTTGTCGATACCCTATTACAATTTAATGATGGTCTATACTCATGTTTTTGTGTTAAGATTAGGGAAGGGTTTAAGTTTTTGGTGGCAGTATAAATATCCAATAGTGATTGGACCGATTTTAATGGCTCAATGGACTTCTTGAAAGGTCTTCGAAGCCTTGCACTGCAGCAAACAATGATGGAACCAATAGAAATTTCCCTGGTCCAAATTTATATGGATGAGTTGCTGGAGGAGACTATTATACAACAGTAGGTGCTTGGGAGAATACCCGTGCAGGAAAGGAGAGGTGGAGAAGGCCATATATCATCTAAGATCTTATTTAAGAAGAAACACAGGAAAGTAAGTAAGGAACTGCTAGCAAATCTGTCCAATGAAACTGACATGAGAAACGGAAAAACTGAATGAGCTTCAAATGTGGAAGTGTATCCAAATATAAAAATCTGTCAGTTGTTGAAAAAGAAGAAGAATGGTCAACAGGACTGGAGCTGGATACTTTGCTCGAGATTGCAACTAGCGAGCGTGGCCTTAATAAAGACTCTCACAAAGTGCATGACCAAAACTCTAAGGAAGAAGCTTCGCGAGCACATGAAATTGATATGATTGTTGGTCAAAATTAAAACCTGAACCAACAACTCCTGAATTAAAAATAAGGAAAGCTAAGGTGTCAATTTCTGAAGTCTAACTTGCATACCATGCCTTCTGTTTGTAGCTATGATTTAACGCCTAAGATCTCATCCCAAGATGTCACACAGTGCTTTAGGCCACACATGGCCTCAAGCTAACCCTCTGAGCCTGTCATCACTTCTATAATTCACTATGACAATAATCAAGCTGTAATAAGGAAGAATAATCATGTCATGAACATACTGGAATACAAAGAAATACTATCCTGTACAATCAAAATACCAAAGTTCTGTACATACTTGTACTCTAGTCTGACAAAGCCTCTACTACATAAGACTAAGGAGCCATTGGGACAGATCCCCAACTGACTCGTACTGAACTGGAAATAAACCACCATCTACTAGCAAGATAAAAATTAGGAACATAGGTCCTCAAACCATGAGGACTCACCAACTGTATGAATGTAGATGGAGGTACTCGAAGATCACTGTCGCTACTGAGACTGAGCACCTGAACCTACATCACGAGAAAGTGTAGAACACAGAAGAGTATGAGAATCAGTACTTGGGAATGTACTGAGTATGTGGGGGTGCAGGAAACATTTAAATAATATCATTAATGTATAAGAAAATCATGCATGCTGATAATAATGACTCTCATTGCTTGAGTTACTCGAAACATATTTTCCATAATTCATCAATAATAACACATGCTTCATAAATCTCATAAACCATTAGACTCAACTCAAACTCTTTGACTCATGACTTAGAGTGACTTAGTAACTCATGGAACTTGGACTATTATGGACTTGGGAGTTTCTTATAACCGACATAAATCATGTGAGCTTACAAGGAGTCCAACGTCTTGTCCACATTGGGGAGAGCTGTTCTATCCTTGCCATCGGAGTAGAACCTTAACCTTAGTGATCACTGTCTTGGCCTTTGGCCCTTAATCTTAATCCTATGGTGGCACGTAGTTTTGGGAAAGTAGGATGCGCTGAACCCACACTTACCGCTCGGTGCTAAATACTAATCCCAGACTTAAGCTCAGAACGCATTAGAAAATCCACCTTAATCAACTCAAGGGTCTATCATGAAGACCAAAATATAAATATATATCTCATTTGTAAATCATAATCAACTTGTGGATTCCTAACTCGACTCAATCTCAAAATAATCTTTCTCATCATCATGTACACTTGCTTATCAAATCATATCAGGTATCAAAATCTTCAAGAAAATATTATAGAACTCGTTCTTGACTCTCAAGCTCAATATCAATATATATTCAATAGACAAACTTCTCATGGAAAACATAAGTCATGATACTTATCATAAATCACTTAGAAATCATCATTTCATGATAACAATATACAACTCATGGAATAAATTATTAATTTAAGAAATTAGACAATGAAGTAGTCATATATGTCAATCTTGTATAGCTCAAATCTCATAAATCTTTGATAAATTAATTTGGGTGTAAACCCATTTTGCAAAAA
Organism: Capsicum annuum; assembly: GCF_002878395.1. Taxonomy (NCBI): domain Eukaryota; kingdom Viridiplantae; phylum Streptophyta; class Magnoliopsida; order Solanales; family Solanaceae; genus Capsicum; species Capsicum annuum. Next base: position 541,833 of record NW_025838334.1, on the reverse strand, counting down.
TCCTGAAATTCAATAGAAATTAAATCTTTGGACAAAAGAATGAAAGAAGTGTTCTTGTTCAAAACCCCACATACCTTAATCTTTGAAATTAGATGAACTTTAGTGCTTGACACTTTATCCACATTTGAAATAAATAATTCTTGCAGCCCACACTATGAGGAACTTAGTTCTTGAAGAAATTTTGAAGATTTATGGATGATTCTTGGAAGATTTATGTTCTTGATAAAACCCTAGATATATTATATTAAGAGAATTGGAAGATAAAATGATGGAATTAGGGTTTGGATGAGGATTATCATATATATAGAGGCCTCCAAAAATGGGAAATGACCAAAATACCCTTGCAAAAATCTTCCATCAATTGCTGAAAAAATAGCTGACGACATCCGTGACAAGCCGTCAGGCCCGTGATAGGCTGTCACGAATTGTCGTCACAAAAAGGGTGGATTTTGTTACTTTCTGCCTTAAGGTAACGACATTTTGTGACGGACCATCAGGCTTGTGACGAGTCGTCACAAAAGGTCGTCACGGATTTTTCAGGCTGACATGCTGGAGTAAAATAAGCATAACTCTTTGCTCCGATATCGGATTTTGAGGAAATAGGTATCGCTGGAAAGATAATTAAATTATATATCTTTTGGTAGTTCATGAGCTCAATAATTCGTAGTACAACAGGATATATGCTTATTTGAAGTTAACTATGCCAAAATCCTTCTCAAGAATTCAATCGGTAAAGAATATTTTGATTCGCCCAATCGTTAGGACATCTTTAAAGCCATAATACACATCACCCTTGACTAGAAAACAACCAAAATAATATAATTTATTTCTCATGATCTTGATTCATGATTGCACTATTGGTTAGAGTCTCGGGGTATTACAATATCTCCCCTTTGGAAATATTCGTTCTCGAATGTTGCTAGATAGGCCGAGAACAAGAGAAAATGAGGACGTATAGCTGTAACGACTCACAAAAAGGGGATTATATCACTCTAAACTTTTGAGTACTTCACAAAATGCACGAATCATAGAGAGAATAACCATATAGCTGAATACACTGGATTAGAAGGAAACTAAATTAGGGAAGAATAATACCTTCGGCTTGATTTGAACTCGCGGAGAAGAGATGAGGGTATCTGGCTCGCATATCTGCTTCTGCTTCCCAAGTATCACCCTCGACTGATTGATTTCGCCACAAAACTTTAACCAAGGGAACTTTCTTATTTCTTAGTCTACGAACTTGATAATCTAGGATTTCAACCGGAACTTCATCATACAAAAGGCTATCCTGAACATTAAAATTTTCTAATGGATCAACAACAACAGATTCACCAATGTGCTTTTTGATCATAGAAACATGAAAGACAAGATGGACAGCTAACAACTCGGTAGGCAACTCAATCTCGTAAGCTGCTTTCCCAACTCGATTCAAAACTCTATAAGGGCCAACGTATCGGGGACTAAGCTTCTCTTTCTTACCAAATCTTTTCACCCCCTTCATGGGTGAAATCTTCAAGTACACCAAATCGTTAACCTCAAACTCAAGAGCTCTTCTTATCACATCTGCATATGACTTCTGACGACTCTAGGTTGTCTTCAAGCTTTCCCGAATCAGCTTAACTTTCTCCATAGCCACAAACACAACATCAGGTCCACTCACAGCGACTTCACCCACTTCAAACCAACCTATGGGTGATCTACATCGCCTTCCATATAAAGCCTCAAATGGAGCCATTCCAATGTTAGTATGAAAACTGTTGTTGGAAGGAAATTCAATCAATGGCAAATGTTTATCCCAACTTCCTTTGAAATCAAGAACACATGCCCTCAACATATCCTCCAAGGTTTGGATGGTCCTCTCAGCCTGACCATCAGTCTGCGGATGAATAACGGAGCTAAGATGAACTTGGGTACTGAGACCCATCTGGAAAGCCCTCAAAAAATGAGAAGTAAATTGAGTACTCCTGTCGGAGATAATAGACAAAGGAACTCCATGTAATCTGACTAATTCTCGAATGTACAACTTAGCATAGTCCTCAACGATGAAAGATGTATGCACTAGCAAAAAATATGCGGACTTAGTCAACCTGTCTACAACGACCCAAATTGAATCGTGATGACGTCGAGAAAGAGGTAAACCAGTCATAAAATCCATATTCACTTCCTCCCACTTCCAAGTAGGAATACTGAATTCTTGCATTATTCCACTGGGTCTTTGGTGTTCTATCTTAACCTGTTGGAAAGTTGTACACTTCTCTACGAATTTCGCTATATCCTTTTTCATACCATTTCACCAATAGATTTCTCACAAATCACGGTACATCTTGGTTACATCGGGATGAATAGAATATCGCGCGCCATGTGCTTCAGCCATAATTCTCCGCCTTAAATCTTCAACATCAGGCACAAATAATATATTCTGAAATCTCAATACACCATCTACTTCTTGGGAGAAAACCTCCACCTTTTGGTATTTAACTGACTCCTTCAGTCTGGCTAAACTAGGATCCATATCTTGCTTCTCCTTTACTTTTGAAACTAGAAAAAGACTCGGATCTACTCTAGACCCAAACATTACCCTCAGCTGAATGAAGCAATCTAATTCCCAACCTAGATAGACAATGCACCTCACGAGCTAACTCCTTTTTATCTTTCTCGACCGGTGCTACACTACCCATGGATGACCTGCTAAGGGCATCTATCACTACATTGGTCTTGCTCGGGTGATACAACATATTCATATTATAGTCCTTTAGCAATTCTAACCATCGCATCTGATGAAGATTTAACTCTCTCTGAGTAAACACATACTGCAAACTCTTATGGTCCGTAAAGACATCAACATGAATACCGTACAAATAATGTCTCTAGATTTTTAAGGCAAAGACCATAGTAGCTAAATCGAGGTCATGGGTCGGGTAGTTTTTCTCATGTGGTTTCAACTGTCTGGAGGCATAGGTATAACCTTACCTTTCTGCATTAACACGCAGCCCAAACCAACTCTAGAAGCATCACAGTACACCACAAAATCATCTACACCATTTGTAAAGGTCAACACAGGGGCCAAGGTGAGTCGAGTCTTCAACTCTTGAAAACTCTTCTCGCAAGAATCAGACCACAGAAATTTAACTTTCTTTTGGGTCAACCGAGTCAAAGGAGACGCAATGGAAGAGAAACCCTAAAAAAATGATGGTAGTAGCCAGCTAGACCTAAGAAAATCCTAATATCAGACAAGGAAATAGGTCTAGGCCAATTTTTCACAGCTTCTATCTTTAGAGGATCAACTTGAATACCTTCAGAAGAAACAATATGACCCAGAAAAGCAATTGACCTTAGCCAATATTTGTACTTGCTAAATTTAGCAAATAGTTGATGATCTCTAAGGGTTTGCAAGACTATTCGGAGATGATCTGCATGGTCGTTCTCACTTCGGGAGTATACAAGAATATCATCTATGAACACAATAACAAATATATCCAGGTACTGTCTGAACACCCGATTCATGAGATCCATAAAAGTTGATGGGGAATTTGTTAGCCCGAAGGACATGACCAGAGCTTAAAATAACCATATCGAGTGCAAAATACTATCTTTGGAATATCACACTCCCTAACTTTAAGCTGGTGATAATCGGATCTCAAATCTATTTTTGAGAAATAGTTGGCACCTTACAGTTGATCATACAGGTCGTCAATTCTAGGAAGAGGGTACTTGTTCTTGACTGTCACCTTGTTAAGCTGATGATAGTCAATGTACATCCATAATGAACCATCTTTCTTTCACACAAACAGAACGGGTGCACCCTAAGGGGATACACTAGGCCTTATGAAACCCTTTTCTAGAAGATCTTTGAGTTGCTTTTTCAACTCCTTAAGTTCTGCGAGGGCCATACGATATGGAGAAATAGAAATAGGCTGCGTATCAGGGAGAAGATCAATCCCGAATTCTATCTATCTATCGGGAGGTACCCCTGGGAGATATTCCAGAAAAATATCATAAAACTCATTAACAATACTGATCGACTGAATGGTTGGAGTCTCAAACTTAGTATCTTTAACTCAAACCAAATGATAGATGCAACCCTTAGATATCAATTTCCTAGCTTTAATATAGGATATGAAATGACTTTTGGGAGATACATAATTTCCGGACCACTCAAAGGCTGGATTATCGGGAAACTAAAACTTGACTACATGGCTACGACAGTCTATAGACGCATAATAAGAGTGAAGCCAATCCATACCTAGAATAATGTCGAAATCAACCATGTCTAGCTCAATCAAATCTGCAAACATGACTCTATGAAAGACAGTGATAAGACACTTCTTATATACTTGCTTAGGAACAACAGGTTCACCTACTGGAGTAGAAAATAGAAAAGGCTCGAGAATCTTTTTTAGCATTGATCTTAAAATTCACAGCTACTAACAGAGTCACATAAGAAAGACTTGACCCAGGGTCATCAACACATACACATCAAAATAAAATACATAGAGCATACCAGTAACAACATCTAGTGAATCCTCCTACTCCTGGTACGGTGGTATAGCATAAAAGCTATTCTGGCGCTGACCACTGGCAGTACTAGATAAAACAACCTCTCTGCTCAGTCATACACTCTTCGGGATACGTCCTACCATACTTAGAACACGGGGGATAGTTAGCTATATTACTCACATTGTCCTAAGACCTAGACACAGTAGGTCTATTACCCTGCTCCTGCCTAACTCTGGATATGAGAGCACTAGCTGATGACGGTGCTGGCACAAAAGAATGGCTCTGAAACTGAGGGCGGATCCCTCCAAAAAATTGACTCTGACTATACCCCTGCTGCTCTGATCTAACTCTCTTATTCCCTCTTACCCTCTCTCTCTTTTACCTTATCCACTTTAATCTACTGAGTATGTATCATTAATCTAGAAAGATCCATATCCCTATTGAGCATAGCGGACCTACACTCTTTCACAACGTAACTCAATACACCAGTCAAAAACTTACTCATACTGTTCCTAAAATCAGCCAGCATATCGGGAGCATACTTAGACAACTGGTTAAATTTAAGATAATACTCCTTAACTATCATGGAGCCTTGTCTCAAGTTCATAAATTCTTCTAGTTTCCCCTTCCTTAGCTCCAGGGGAAAGAATCAGTCTAAGAAGGCATCATGGAACAACTGCCAAGTCATGGGAGCGGCATCCTTCCCTCTACTCTTCCTCTGTATCTCCACCCAATCATAAGCAACATCTTTCAAGTGATAGGAAGCTAGCTCTACACTTTATTTCTCTGTTACATGCATAATTTAGGTTATATTTTTCACCTCATCAAGAGACATCTGTGGGTCCTCACCTGCCCTTGACCCATAAACTCTGGTGGATTCATCCGCATAAAATCATGAATCTAAGCTGCCATTGAATTACCTTCTTACAGAGGTGGGACTGTGGCTTGAACATTGGCCTGAGCATTGATGGTAACTGCCTGTTCTAGCATCTAAAGAGCTACCCAAAATTTGGCATGAGTCACCATCTCATTTAAAGGATCAACGGGTTAAAGTCATTCATTGTTTCTGCGAGCTCTATGAGGAGGCATTTTTTATCATAAGAGAGCACAAATTAATAGCAGAGAGAAACTGTCATAGGCATGATAGACTTTTGAAAGAAAGAAATAACTTTTCCTAAAATATCCCATAGCCTTTTGCTCATAGATGTGGCGTGCTACACACGGATGATTAAGACTCTACGTAATGCGGCTTGTCAGACTCCCTAGGACTCTTTAAACCTTAGGCTCTGATACCAAGCTTGTAACGCCCCAAGATCCCATCCCAAGACGTCACATGGAGCTTAAGGCCACACACAGCCTTAAGCTAACGCTCTGAGCCTGTCATCACTTTTATAACTCACTATGACAATAATCAAGCTGTAATAAGGAAGAATAATCATGTCATGAACATATTGGAATATGAAGAAATAATATTCTGTGCAATCAAAATACCAAAGTTCTGTACATACTGGTACTCTAGTCTAACAAAACCTCTACTACATAAGACTGAGGAGCCATTGAGACAGATCCCCAACTGACTCGTACTGAATTGGAAATAAACCACCATCTACTATCAAGATAAAAATCAGGAACATAGGTCCTCGAACCATGAGGACTCACCAACTGTATGAATGTAGATGGAGGTACTCAAAGATCACTGTCGCTGCTGAGACTAAGCAACTGAACCTACATCATGAGAAAATGTAGAACACAGAAGAGTATGTGAATCAGTCTTGGGAATGTACTGAGTATGTGGAGGTGTAGGCAACATTTAAATAATATCATAAATGTATAAGAAAGTCATGCATGCTAATAATAATGAATCTCATCACTTGAGTTACACGAAACATATTTTCCATAATTCATCAATAATAACACATGCTTCATAAATCTCATAAACCATTGGACTCAACTCAAACTCTTTGACTCATGACTTAGAGTGACTTAGTAACTCATGGAACTTGGACTATTATAGACTTGGGAGTTTCTTATAACCGACATAAACCATGTGAGCTTACATGGAGTCCAACGTCTTACTCACATTAGGGAGAGCTATTTTATCCTTGCCATCAGAGTAGAACCTTAACCTTAGTGATCACTGTCTTGGTAACCTTAGTGATCACTGTCTTAGCCTTTGGACCTTAATCTTAATCTTAATCCTACGGTTGCACGTAGTTCTGGGAAAGTAGGTGCACTGAACCTACACTTCCTGCTCGGTGCTAAATACTACTCCCAGACTTAAGCTCAGAACGTGTTAGGAAATCCATCTTAATCAACTCAAGGGTCTATCATGAAGACCAAAATATAAATATATATCTCATTTGTAAATCATAATCAACTTATGGATTCGTAACTCGACTCAATCTCAAAATAATCTTTATCATCATCATGTACACTTGCTTATCAAATCATATCACGTATCAAAATCTTTAAGAAAACATCATAGAACTCGTTCTTGACTCTGAAGCTCAGTATCAATATATATTCAATAGATAAACTTCTCATGGAAAAACATAAATCATGACACTTATCATAAATCACTTAGAAATCATCATTTCATGATAACAATATACAACTCATGGCATAAATTCTTAATTTAAGAAATAAGACAATGAAGTAGTCATATATGTCAATCTTGTATAGCTCAAATCTCATAAATCTTTGATAAATTAATTTGGGTGTAAACCCACTTTGCTAAAATCCTGAAATTCAATAGAAATTAAATCTTTGGACAAAAAAATGAAAGAAGTGTTCTTGTTCAAAATCCCACATACATTAATCTTTGAAATTAGATAAACTTTAGTGCTTGACACTTTATCCACATTTGAAATAAGTAATTCTTGAAGACCACACTATGAGGAACTTGGTTCTTGAAGAAATTTTGAAGATTTATGGATGATTCTTGGAAGATTTATGTTCTTGATAAAACCCTAGATATATTATCTTAAGAGAATTGGAAGATAAAATGATGGAATTAGGGTTTGGATGAGGATTCTCATATATATAGAGGCCTCCAAAAATGAGAAATAACCAAAATACCCTTGCAAAAATCGTCCATCAATTTCTGAAAAAAATAGCTGACGACATCCGTGACAAGTCGTCAGGCCCGTGATAGGCCTTCACGAATTGTCATCACAAAAAGGATGGATTTTGTGACTTTCTGCCTTTAGGTGATGACATTTTGTGACGGGCCGTCAGGCTTGTGACGAGTCATCACAAAAGGAGGTTACGGATTTTTCAGGCTGACACGCTGGAGTCAAATAAGTATAACTCTTTGCTTTGATATCAGATTTTACAAAATAGGTATCGTTGGAAAGCTAATTCAGTTATCTATCTTTTGGTAGTTCATGATCTCAATAATTCATAGTACAATAGGAGATATGCTTATTTTAAGTTGACTATGCCAAAATCCTTCTCAAGAATTCAATTGGTAAAGAATATTTTGATTCGCCCAATCATTAGGACATATTTAAAGCCCTAATACACATCACCCTTGACCATAAAACAACCAAAACACTATAATTTATTTCTCATGAGCTTTATTCATGGTTGCACTCTTGGTTAGAGTCAGTGCATTACATATGATTAGGTCAATGGCAGTAGAAACAAAAAGGTCTGAAGTTGGGCAGAAATCCCATGCTTTGTTGTTTCCACTGTCTTTGACCTGACCAGATCCATAAACAAGAGGCATGGGATGCAAGTTTAACTTGAGAAATTTCTAACTTAGCTTGATCCTGTATTTTTAATTCAGGAGTAGTTGGTTCAGGTTTCAATTCTGACCGATAATCTTACCACCTTCCGTGCTCATGAAGCTGCTTTCTTAGAGTTCTAGTCCTGCATTTTGTGGGTCTTCATTGAGGCCATGCTCGCTAGTTGCAGTCACTAGCAAAGTGACCAGCTCCAGTTCTCTTGACTATTCTTCTCTTTCTTCAACGGCTCATGGATTTTCATTTTTGGATACACTTTCACATTCGCAGCTCATCCAGTTTTTTTATTTTTTATGTCAATTTCATTAGCCAATTTTGTTACACTTTCCTTCCTATCCTATGTTTCCTCTTAAATAAGGTCTAAGATGATATATGGTCTTTTCAACCTCCTCCTTCCCGCACAGGTATTCTCCCAAGCACTACTGCTGTATAATAGTCTTCTCCAGTAATCCATCCATATAAATTTGGACCAGGGGAATTTCTATTGATTCCATCATTGTTTGCTGCTGTGCGAGGCTTCGAAGGCCTTTCAATAAGTCCATTGAGCCATTAAAACCTGTCCAATCACTATTGGATATTTACACTGCCGCAAAAAACTTAAACCCTTCCCCAAACTTGACATAAAAATATGAGCATAAATAGTCATTAAATTATAACAGGATATCGACACCACCTACTTGGTCCCTTAGTCGTACCAGTTCAAACCTAACAATCTTAACTATAAAATGCCATATCTTGTTTGAAGAATTAACTCCTGATAGGTAAAGAATAAACATTCACAAAATCATTGTACTAGATGTATGTTTTCACGACAGGTTGATCAATAATACATACCTCCCACATATGAAGTGGTTCCATCTGCAAGCAGCTTATTCCTCCGAACCCATCTTTACTCTAGCTTTTAATTCTGGTCGAACAAAAGTAGATCCAGTTTCATTTGAAAACAAGAGAAATACATTTGAAGTCAAACAAGAGAAGAACAAAAAGAACACTACAAAAGGGTAACACAAATTTTAGCGAATCAATAAATGACCAATCTGATACAACAGATTACCTATCTGCTCAACCGATGAGGCATCTATTACAACAGATGGATGACATGATGCAACAGATGGGTCATCTATTGGAATAAATCAAACCAGCCTTGCTACTGGTTTGATTTCTTCAAACAGTTGCTCCTCTTTACAAAAGGGTAACAAAAAATTGAGTTAATCAACAGATGACCAATCTGATGCAATAGATTACCCATCTATTCAACTGATGAGGCATTTTACAATAGATATAAAAATAACTATTTGTTCATTCAAGACTTAAAAATCACCTTTTCTTCAATTTTCTCAATAAATAGGAAACTGGTAATGGGTAAATCATTAATAGCAATAGATATAAATATCTAATTTAAATGACATACAAAGAAGAATATGAGATAGAAAGAGAAATAGTGAACCATACATGCAATGTAAAAAAACAAAGGGATCAAAACATCCAGTTCAGTCGAGAAAAGCTATTGATCGGTGGAGATCCAAAAGGATCTTCATTTAAAAGAAGAGAAAAAAGAGAATAAAAAGAAAACAAAGAGAATTGAGAATAAAGAAGACTGATAGATGAGTTAAGTCTTACTTTATGGCTGAAGGAGATAGTATTCTTTGAGAAATAGGATTAAATATTCATTAATAACTTTGGAGAGGTACGAGGAGATGGTAACATTGAAAAGACCAGATAAGACTACTCACTCAGGAGATTTTTGAGTTATCCAAGTAATATTTTTTACCTCCTTAGTATTTTAACTTTTTTTCGCGGATAGGAAATATCTAAATTGCTTTAAAAATAAGGGTCTTAAAATATCTAAGTGCAACAAATAACAATTTCAGTTTGAAAATTTCCAAAGCTCGATCATCTGTCGCAATAAATGCAACACCTGTTTGATATCTATTTGATTAAATCCAACAGAAAAGACATCTGTTGCAACAGGTTGAACATTTGTTTTTATGCAATTTTAATTTAGTTCATATGTTAGACTAATACCTTAATTGATTAATCTAGGACCATGGGTGAGTTCTCATGGGTCAACTAATACCTTAATTGATTAATCTAGAACCAGGGATGAGTTCTCATAGGGTCAACTACAACTTTAATTGAGTCTTTTGGTAATTACATGATGACATGGTTTGCGTTCCACCCGACCAGAGTTGTCGATTGATCACTCCAAGCTAAACCAATTCTTACTACCTCATATATTTGACTAATATCTTAATTGGTTAATTTAGGACTAGGGTTGAGTTCTCATAGGGTCAACTACAACAGATAGCAACACCTATTTGATAATTTATAACAGATAGGTAATCTGTTGTAATATATGACTTAATCCATTTGATAATTTACAATAGATAGGTAATCTGTCATAATAGATGACTTATTCTGCTTGATAATTTACAACAGATGAGTAATCTATTACAACAAATGACTAAATCTATTTCATAACTTACAATAGATGGTTAATCTATTGCAACAGGTTGAACATTTGTTTTTATACAATTTCAATTGATTTCACATGTTAGACTAAAATCTTAATTGATTAATCTAGGACCCGGGGTGAGTTCTCATAGGGTCAACTACAACTTTAATTGAGTCTTTTGGCAATTGAATGATGAGACGGTATTGCGTTCCTCCCGATTAGAGTCGTCGATCAATCACTCTGAGATGAACTGATTCTTATTACCTCATATATTAGACTAATACCTTAATTGATTAATCAAGGGCAGGAGTGAGTTCTTATAGGGTCAACTACAACTTTAATTAAGTCTCTTAGCAATTACATGATGACACGGTATTGCGTTCCTTCCGACCAGAGTCATCGATCGATCACTTTGAGCTAAACCAATTCTTACTACCTCATATGTTTAACTAATACCTTAATTGATTAATCGAATAGGGGTGAGTTCTCTTAGGGTCAACTGCAATAGATGGCATCACCTATTTAATAATTTATAATAGATGTGTAATCTATTGCGACATATGAATTAATCCATTTGATAATTTACAATAGATGGGTAATCTATCATAACTGACTTCTTAATATGTTTGATAATTTACAACAGATAAGTAATCTGTTACAACAAATGACTTAATCTGTTTGATAAGTTACAAAAGATGGTTAATCTGTTGCAACAGCCTGAATATTTATTTTTATACAATTTCAATTGATTTCATATATTAGTCTAATACCTTAATTGATTAATCTAAGACCATGGGTGAGTTCTCATAGGGTCAAATACAACTTTAATTGAGTCTATTGGTAATTGAATGATGAGACGGTATAGCGTTCCTCCCAACCAGAGTCGTCGATTGATCAATCTGAGCTGCACCGATTCTTATTACCTCATATGTTAGGATAATGCCTTAATTGATTAATATAGGACCAGGGGTGAGTTCTCATAGGGTCAACTACAACTTCAATTGAGTCTTTCAAAAATTGTATGATGAGACGGTAATGCGTTCTCCCGACCAGAGTCGTCGATCGATCACTCTAAGTTGAACCAATTCTTACTACCTCATATGTTAGACTAATACCTTAATTGGTTAATCTAGGACTAGGGGTAAGTTCTTATAGGGTCAATTACAACAGATGGCAACGCCTGTTTGATAATTTACAATAGATGGGTAATCTGTTGTGATATATGACTTAATTCAATTAATTGTTTACAATAGATGGGTAATCTATCACAATAGATGACTTAATCTATTTGATAATGTACAACAAATAAGTAATCTGTTGCAATAAATGACTTAATGTATTTGATTAAATCCAATAGAAAAGACATCTGTTGCAACAAGTTGAATATTTATTTCTATACAATTTTAATTGAGTTCATATATTAGACTAATACCTTAATTTTTTAATCTAGGACCAGGGGTGAGTTCTCATAGGTTCAACTATAACTTCAATTGAGTCTTTTGGCAATTGCATGATAAGACTGTATTGTGTTCCTCCCGCCTAGAGTCATCGATCAATCACCCTGATCTGAACTGATTCTTACTACCTCATATTTTCAACTAATACCTTAATTGATTAATCTAGGACCAGGGGTGAGTTCTCATCGGGTTAACTACAACTTCAATTGAGTCTTTTGGTAATTACATGATAAGATGATATTGTGTTTCTCTGGACCAGAGTTGTCGATTGATAACACTGAGCTGAATCAATTCTTACTACCTCATATATTCAACTAATACCTTAGTTGATTAATCTAGGACGAGGGGTGAGTTCTTATAGGGTCAACTACAACAGATGGTAGCGTCTATTTGATAATTTATAATAGATGGGTAATCTATTGCGATATATGACTTAATTCATTTAATAATTTACAACAGATGGGTAATTTGTCACAAAAGTTGACTTTATATATTTGATAAGATACAATAGATAAGTAATCTGCTGCAACAAATGACTTAATCTGTTTGATAACTTACAACAGATGGTTAATTTATTGCAATAAGTTGAACATTTATTTTTATACAATTTCAATTGATTTTATATGTTAGACTAATACCTTAATTTATTAATCTAAGACCATGGGTGAGTTCTCATAGGGTGAACTACAACTTTAATTGAGTCTTTTGCTAATTAAATGATGAGACGGTATTACGTTCCTCCCGACCAAAGTTGTCGATTAATTACTCTGAGCTAAACTGATTCTTATTACCTCATATGTTAGACTAATACCTTAATTGATTAATATAGGACGAGGGTGAGTTCTCATAGGGTCAACTACAACTTCAATTGAGTCTTTTGGAAATTACATGATCAGACGATATTGCGTTCCCCCAACCAGATTCATTGATCGATCGCTCTAATCTGAACCAATTATTACTACCTCATATGCTATAATAATACCTTAATTGATTAATCTAGGACCAGGGGTGCTCATAGGGTTAACTACAACAGATGACAGCTCCTATTTGATAATTTATAACAAATGGGTAATCGATTGTGACATATGACTTAATACATTTGATAATTTACAACAGATGGGTAATCTTTCACAACAGATGACTTAATATATTTGTTAATGTGCAAAAAATCTGTAGTCTATTGCAATAAATGACTTAATCTATTTGATTAAATGCAACAGAAAAGACATCTGTTGCAATAGGTTGAGCATTTGTTTCTATACAATTTTAATTGAGTTCATATATTAGACTAATACCTTAATTGATTAATCTAGGACTAGGGTTGATTTCTCATAGGTTCAACTATAACTTCAATTGAGTTTTTTGGCAATTGCAAGATGAGACGGTATTGCGTTCCTCCTAACTAGAGTCGTTGATCGATCACTCTGAGCTGAAATGATTCTTACTACCTCATATTTTCAACTAAAACCTTAATTGATTAATCTAGGACTAGGGGTGAGTTCTCATAGGGTCAACTACAACAGATGGAAGTATCTATTTGATAATTTACAACAGATGGGTAATCTATTGCGACATGTGACAATCCATTAAATAGTTTACAACAGATAGGTAATCTATCGCAACAGATTACTTAATCTGTTTGATAATTTACAATAGATGCATAATCTAATCTAACAGATGAACATTTATTTTTATACAATTTCAATTGAGTTCATATACCTAAATTGATTAATCTAGGACCAGGGGTGAGTTCATAGGGTCAACTATAACTTCAATTGAGTCTTTTGGCAATTGCATGATGCGAGAGATAAAAATTATGCATATATTTTATAATTTTTAAAAATAATTTAGATCAATTCGTACCAAATTAATATTTTCAAAACTTGTCATTATTTTCTAAAATACAAATCATCCATTTGCGAGAAAAATATTTCATCATTTCAAATCTCAAGTTCTTTCTCTTTTTTCTTTCTCACTTAATTATACAGTACAAATAATAACTACTCAACAAATTGCTCTATCCATCACCACAGATCAATTTTCTTCTCATTTTCGACCACATAAGTGTTATTTTTAACTTCATTCTTACTTGTATCAATTATTTTCTCTTTTTGTAGGTAACGGAGTTCGAGAAGAGTTCTATATTTGTTATTTTTTTCTAAAAAATAAGGGATTTTAAGTTAATGATGAAAAAGAAAACTTTTAGTTGTATTATCTTCGAGAGTGGGTTTATAATTTTGAATTTTGATGGTAAAATCATAGGAAGAACTCAAGAAAACCCTAGTTTTTATCACAGTGTTCCATTGAATGTCATGGTATTGTTAGCTGATATTTGTGGTATTTGTGGTGGTGGTGGTCATCGTTGTCATCGTGGTGGCACTGGTGGTGGCTATTGGTGGTATTGGTTGGTGGTGTTTGTAATGTATTTTTAAAATTTATGCATACATCAGTTGTAATGTAATTTTTGTTTTTCTATTATTTGTAGGTAAAACATGTCTCCAAAAAGAAAAGAAAGTAAAAGTAGATCAACATCTGACTACCTAAAAAAAGGCTACAGTACAGAGGGATTTGAAGAAGCTTCCTGATTAATCTCAGTCAGGGAAAAGTGATGCTGATGAGAGATATGAAAAAAACATTGAGGGAGGTGGACAAGGTTTTGTAGATGGTGATAAAGAAAATAAAAGTGAGAAAGAGGAGGAATTAGAGAGTGAGAAAGAGAAAAAGGATGATCATCAACATGATGATAATGGATCACCAATGGGGCATGAATTAATATCGACTTCCCAGCATGATCCTGTCAAAACTTTTAGTATTGACAAGTTTCAAGTTGCGATATTGATAAATGACCAAAAAGCAGAAGAAGAACTAACTAGTGAAATTGTACTTAAATGTCAGATGTGGAGTAAATTTATTTATTTTAGGAAAATTATGAAGGACAAAAACATAGACAGACTTTTAAGAAGAGCTGCTTTGGATGTTTTCTTGAGTTGCATGAGTCCCCAGCCCGTTTCTATATGAGGATGGTATATGGTCTTTTCAAGCATAGGATCAAGTACGTGAGGGATGATGGAGATTTAAAGGAGGGGGCAAAAAGATGGATAAAATATAGATCAACTACTATGGCATTCTGGTTTGTTTTAACTTGCAAGAGTTTTCCATAGTGATGGGCTTGAGATGCCATCATCCAGAAGAACCACCTATCGCCAAGGGAACACCCCACAAAAGATCCAAACACAAGAAAACACAAGGAAAAAATAGATGGGTTGTTTGACATTGCTCGACGTGGCTACAAAGCATCAAAATTGTAGATAGATCTCCTCGATAAAACTATACCAAAGCAGTACAGGGAGCAATTGTGCTTACTTTGGTTTGACCATTTGGTTATATTGGAAAGAGACGTCAACAAGGTCATAGAAGATGATTTGTTAGTGCGTGCTGAGGATTTTGATAAATTCAACAATTATCCCTGGGGATATGACAACTCTACTTGACTTTCCAATATTTATTGACAAAGCTATCCTCAGGTACGACCACATTATAGGATTTTCCTTGGGCTTTCATGGTAAAATTAATCACTATTTTTACTCATCCATTAATTTATATTGAATGTAGTTATTATGACTTTTGTTTGCTTGCTTCTTATTTATATTTTTTAGGCTTGGACATTTGAAGCTATTCCTCCCTTCCGAAAGTAGGTAATGGATTATCCGAATGAGGTTTCTCATCCAAGGATGTTTAGGTGGTTGGCTACAAAGAACAACACCAAAATTAAGGAGGCTGATCTCTTTAACCCTCTGAATAAGGCAATACGTCTACTTCAAGTAAAATAATTTTACTCAATGAAAGGTATTAAACAGATATTATATCTGATGCAATAAATGTTATAGATGATGTACCACATGGGACATCTGTTGCGACAAATTACCTGTCCTGTGCTAATCGGTCCAATAGATGGATAATCTATTGCGACAGACGATTGATATCTTGTATCAGATTACCCATCTGTTGCTTTGGTTCTCTACACTCGACTCCTAATAGATTAACCATCTACTGTAAATTATGCAACAGATGTGTAATATGATGTAAAATATTGTTAATACACATGCAAATCATCTGTTGCATAATATATAACCCAATAGATTACCCATCTTGTGCAACTAGTGCAACAGATTGGTAATTTGTTATGAAAAATGATTGATATTTTGCATAAGATTATCCATGTATTACTCTGGTTCTCTGAACTCGACTCAATCGGATTTTAAACATCTACTGCAAACTATGTAAAAAATGGGTAATCTGATGCAACATATTGTTAATCTGTTGCAGAAGTTGACTGTGTTATAATGTAACCTAACTGTGAAAATTATTATATTATATGATTAAATGTATCTGTCTTTTTTTCTAGGTTGTGCATCCATGGATTGAGCCTACTGAGAAGGAGTCGATGATGACTTCTTATATTACTCTAGGTCATGTTGATACTATAGAAGACCCAACAGTGGAGTTAATAAAGAAGAAATTGGCTGGAGTAACAGCCATAAGAAAAACAGTTAGGCAAGGTCAGCCTAATACTGAGTCTTTTCATGACCAACCTACTAAGACAGATCCAGGTGCTTCTTCTAGTGGAGTTGTTGGTTTTCGTGGCAGGCATGCTGATGCTGCTACCACTCGTGATGATGAGAATGTTGATGCTCAATAAAAATAAATATGTTTGAAAATACCCCCTTTTACCCTTACACAGGTCCCTCTCACCGCTCTTCATTCTCGCGTTCTTATTGCGAATGCAAAGAGTGCAAGGACAGCCAGGATAAACTCTTTGAAAAAGTAGAGGATATCTCTAAAGATATCAAGGAATAAAAATCCAAGAGGGGTTTCATACCATCCAAGAAGGTGAGGGAGCCATACACCCCTATAGTATTGGTTAGGAGGAAGAAAAGAGCAATAACCAACATACTCTCCGATCAGAAATAAAAAATAATTGTAACTCCTCCCTCTCCAAAAGCTATTAAAGTTAAGAGGCCATTCAAAAAGGTTGACATATATGTGAAACTTGGCGCCAAAAAGAAGAGGGATCTGCAATAGGCCAAGAATGCCAAGCTAGGCACACCAGATTAGCACAGGCCTTCCATCCCCCCAAGACTTCCAGACTATGACAGATATGCATATGCGGTATGAGGACAAGGAAAGTTTACTTTTCCCAACCTAGCCTTCTAATCTACCCTATGAAGAAGAAGCTACACAACAGATGTAAAATCTGTTGCAACAGCTGGGTATTCTAGTGCAACTGGTAGTGGTTCTATTGTAACTTATTAGCCATATTTTGCATAAGTTGCATTATATTATTGATTCAGAGAACCCTATGCAACAAATGGACCATCTTTACAATTACTAACCTATTTAAAAATTGACTTTTTATATCACAGTATGTTGAAAAAATTCTCTCCTTATGAGGAAAAGTCAATTAATGTACCCGGAAGCTTATGACGCTGCCGATAGGATAATGGACCTCAACTTATGCAAGAAGCTCAAGGATTAGTACGTTCAACTCATTGCTGATGCGTTAGTCTATGGCACGAGACTTGATTTCTTAGTTTTTATGTTGGACTTGGATAAAGAAGAAATTATAAAATATGTTAGAGGAGAGAGGCCAAATCGACACGACAAGAGTTGGACTAAGGCAAAAAGGATTCTTGTAGTCGTTAGCGTGAAAGACATACATTATCGGGCTATTGAGATACTACTCGAGGAGGGAAAGATCAAAGTTTATAACTGCAATAAACCTGCCATCTATGAGGTCGATCTTTTTTTGCATATGCAGCCACTGATGGAGCTATTACCCATCTTGTTAAGGGAGAGTAAACTGATGAATCATTTGCCAAAGAGAGTATTAATAAAGAAATCATGGGATTTTGAAGATCGAAATAAGGAAACGAACCTTTTAAAAAATGATACCGATTAGGCGTGCGACTCGCATGCTTTTGCACACATCAAATATTTGCTGATAGGCATAGAAATGGTTGAGCCAATGGCCATTCTGTTCGACAACACTATGGAAAACCTGTAAGAGGTCTGGTCTTATGGGGTACTAAATGGACGCTTGGAGCCTGTGTATAGAGAAGAGCCTGTGAAATAACAATTTTTTATTTCAAGTCACACTTCACTTTACTTTAAATTACTTGTACATGTAGTGACAATAATGTTTTTCTGATGAAAGTTGAGTTTTTTATAATGCAGTAGATTGTCAATCTGTTGTAAAATATATTCTATCTGTTCTGGCAGATAGTTTATCTGTTGCAATAGGTTGGTCATCTATTGAACTATGCCAATATTATTTCTATCTTATCTAAGTCTAATCTGTTGCAACAGTGGAAAGACCTGTTTGATAATTTCCAACAGATGACCTTAATTTTACAACATATGCCTAAATCTATATGATATTTGCAATAATTACGCTTGAATATCCACGTGCTCGACAACACCAAACCAGTAGCAAATACACCACCATGAAAATTTTAGCAATTAGGCTTGAATATCCATGTGCCCAACAACACTAAATCAGTAGCAATAACGACAATAATGTAGTATCTTCTTGCTCAATTTTATTTCTCTTCAGAAGCCTTGACTTTGGTCAACAAACCCCAGATTACATGATTTGCTTATGAAAGGTGTCGTTCTTCATACCAATTAAAGTGTGTCATTTTTCATACCAATCAAAGTAATCGCATCTACTCAATTTTTATAAAAATAAGAACACAATTACAAAATAATTATAAGTCAATAATTAATCAACTAATTAAATTAAAAAAATATTACCTATGAAATCTTACAAGTAAAAAATCTACGACCTGGATTTGTTGAGTCCAAGAAGTCTTTAATAGAACTTCATGACCACACTTATAATATCAAAAATCGTTATCACAAAAAACAGTGGAAGATGCGCTCGACATTGTCAAGCTTAGTTGGAAAAAATGAAAAAAAATAAAGAACAAAAAGATCAAATGCAAATAATTTAAAGAATTTGGATAGATAAAAAAGATGATGATTAAGAAGAAGATTTAGGAATTTAGGGTTAAATTTTAGGAAGCAGATGAATATATAAGACAATGGGGGAAAAAATGACCGTCGGGGGCCAAATCAGACGCCAAGTCAGCAAAAAGTGCCAACCTGATACATTTGATGCCTATTTTATTTTACGTGTTTAAAATGAACACTATCTACTTGATGATGCCTATTTTATTTTAGGTGTTTGAACTGAACACTGTCTATGGGTTCCACTTTTTTTATTTCAATTCACTTTTACTTTTTTACATGTAGTGGTAATTTTTTATGTCCAATGAAAGTTGAATTTTTATAATGCAATAGATTCTCCATCTGTTGTAACAAATATTCTACCTGTTCTGATATATAGTTTATCTATTGCAATTGGTTAGTCATATATTGCATTATGTCGATGTTTCTATCTAAGTCTATGTGTTGCAACAGTGGGAAGACCTATTTGATAAATTCCAACAGATACCCACCTGTTGCAACATATGTCTAAATCTGTTTGATATTTTTCAACAGATGTGTCATTTGTTGCAATAGATACATTATCAGTTGCAATATTTGAATCTAGGATTCCATTTCAATTAATAAGTTTAAATCTAAGGAAAAACTAAAATTCATAGACAAAATAAAATAAATCAAAGCCTTAAGAAATTAGCTAAAATAAATCAACGAATAAATGTAATGTAAAAAAATTGTTATGGGTACAGATCTCAAAAAATACATCAACAATTTAAGTATTGATGCCAAGAATTTCTAAGGAAGGGTAAGGTTATTACTTTGACAGACCCAAGCTATAAAGATCTACTCAATAGGATAAGTTGTTATTCATCCGATGCTATGAAATTTGGCTTTGCTCCTTGTGGATCATTATTATCGCTTATGTATGATTTCTGCGCTTTTTCTTCTCCATATTTCTATAAAAAGAGTAGCATATTGTCAATGTTGTTCAGTAGTAGCTTCTACATCCACCTGAAAAGCCAAAATTGGTCAATGCTAATCACAGAAATACAATAAAATGGAAAAAAATAACTCATCTGTCCTAGCAAATCAGGAAGATCTTCCTCATGTTTTAAATTATCCTAAACAGATTATATTTCTGATGCAACAATGAATCAACAGTTGGGATAAATTTCTACATGAGGAAGACCTGTATGATAATTTCCAATGGATGAACCATCTGTTGTAACATATGACTCCTCTACTGCATTAGATAGGTCATCTATTGGTACAAATAAAAGCGGTACGAAGAGCTATTTGATTTGCTAAAATAGATGAGACATATGTCACAATAGATACTTTATCTAGTGTAACAAGTTAGTCAACTGTTGCAATAGATGTATATATCTGTTTGATAATTTTTAGCAGATGTGTCATCTGTTGAAATAGAAATATGTCGGTTTGTTAGTTGGAAGACATATATATTCACTTTTTCAGCTCATGCTGCTCTTCTTTGGACATTGTACATTTCTCAGTGCAACACACGAACAGAGGAGTTGCAATTTTGCTTTTTGGATGCTTGATAATGCCTTAGAAATCACTTTCCTTTTCTTCTTAGCCTTAATCTCAAATGGAGTGGATGAAAATAAAATCCTCTTTGATAGAATGACACCCCTCTTAGATGTAAATTTCTTTACAGAAGCTGTTAATGCATTAATAGCATTAATCACTACATCATGTTTCACCTTGCAGTCTTGACATTTGCATGCAGAACATTCACTGGGAGAGAAAAAATTTGTATAACCAGTATGATCATACTCATAATGGTTTATTTTAAATATTATAAGAGGAGCATCATTAGAACCAACAGCAACACCACTACCACCACCAACAGCTCCATCACTATTAAAACCATCAACAACAACAAGCCCACCCTCTAAAATTATTTTTCTTGTAATGGTTGTTGCTCTAAATAATTCCATTTTTATTCTTTCGATTACCTTAGGGTCCAATAAAGTTTGCACAGACCGTAAAGTAAGAAAAAATGACATCTTCAACTCTCGATTGGTCAGAACTAGCGACAGATGCACAATCTAACATAAATCATTACATATATTAGAATGATGATTAGATCATTCAAAAAAATTATTAATTAAAATAAAAACTTAATTATAATTATACTTACTGCATCCTTTGGGAGGTTCACGAGATCAAGAAATTTTATATTTTTACCAGGTTTGGCCGACAACCATCTCAAGATTCTTGGATAGAAAACTTCTTTCTGGTAGTTCACTTATTTTCTTAAATAAGGAATGGCTTTAAATGCCCATGCCTATAAAATAACGCCAATAAATCAAAACCATTATTGAGTGAAAAACTGAATGATATCATAATAAAAGAAAGAAACATTTACCATGAAAGCCCATGGAAAGCCAAATAAGTTAACTGTCTTTGGCGCTAATGGAGTCAATAAATATTTGACAGATATTTTGAAGCTTTCATAACCCCAAGGATAGCCGTTAAACGCCTTAAGATCCTCGGTGAGCTTTATTAAACCAAGGATTATGTTGTTGTTAACGTTTCTCACCTAAATAATATTATGTACAAATCAAACCAAGCACAATGACTGCGTGTGCTTTTTTGAAAGTCCTTTACCTTTCAACGCTTCTATCAAATTTTTGTTTTGAAGCTTGGACCAACAATGGACACCAGGTCATCACCATCACACGACTTGCCTTTGCCTCTTTTGAGTGTGCGGGATATTTTATTTTGGGTTAGAATAGGTATAACTTGAGAAGGATGATAACATTTTAGTCCAGTAACTATGGAAAACTCCTTTCAACAAAAATAAACAGGCATGCCACTGTAATTTATCCATACCTCATTTATCTTATCTTTGTTTTCATACATAAACCTATACTATTTTTATTTGGAAACGAGCATTGTTGTCCTCCGGAAAATCAATATATTTCCCAAAGCAGCTGTCTCTGAAATAAGCACCTAATTTTTATTCTTAAAGTATTTTTTGAAGGCGTCGAAAGATTTTTCCATGGCTGACTTAACCATGAAATCACCCGTTAAATCTGTGGCACCATCGCAACTGCATTCTTATAGGATAACAATCAATGCTAAAAGTTTTGACCAACTTTTCGGTAGAAGGTCTATTAGAATTTGGATCATCTCTTTTGAAATATTCCTCCTCTCCGTGTTCATCATATTCTGCTCCTAATTGAGAAAACACTTGTAAAGCAAGGTCATAGATTGGTGGATATAGCCTAATTACTTCACTTGTTCCTTTACTTGGACTTGATTTAGTATTTGTTCTTTTGGGAGCCTTATTATCTAAAATTAATAGAAATATAAAAAAATATATTATAATTGATTAATGCATCATTAAAAAAGGATAACAGTAAATCTAACTAGCAAACAGTAAAATAACAGTTCCAATAGATCACTTATCTGTTGCACCAGGTAGTATATCTGTTGCAACATATAACAAACTTATTACTCGAATGAATAATCTGTTGTAACAATACAAAATGTATCACTCATCTTTTAAGATAGATGAATAGTCTGTGCAATAAATCATATATTGTTGCACATATGAGTGCTTGGTAATTATGGTTTAACAATTGGGTAATGTTTCACCCTAAACTTGATGGTTTTTACCTTGGTTTTGGTCTTGATAATGGCATGACCTCAACATGTTTGTGAAAATGCCTAAGAGAATAAACTAGTCACATGTTAAATAGTGTTTTGAACTAAGGAATTGGGCTAATGAATATGAATGACTGGTAAATGATTTTGTGAAGGCCTTATTAGCCATGTAATGATTTCAATGAAAACCTTGGTGGTTTAATTGGAAAAAGGGTTTGACCCCCTTAAAATTAAATTAATTTATGTCTTTATTAGACAATGGGTTCGAGTCCTTAAACTTTGAATTAAATTAGTGTCTTTGTTAGACAATGGGTTTGAGTCCCAAAGTCAAATGAATGATTGGTTGATTGATAATGGTAATGACATGTGGTACGCTTGCAAGTGGTGTTGGTATGACGATACCAATGAAGTGCCTTTGGTAAATAATTAGCTTAATGGTTGTGTATGTAAAATTATGGTTTTAAATTAGGCTTTAAAACGAGATGTGTAGCCGGGCCAGAAAAGTGAAAGTCCGAAGGACTAACACTAGAAATCGTGCTAGCTGGTGTGGGTGTCTTTGTGACAGGGTGGTTTGAGTCCCCCGAATAGATATATAAATGGGAGGTTCGAGTCCCCCATAATACATATATTGGTTCTTAAGTCACCTTGATTATGCTGGGAGGTTTGAGTCCCCCATATAGGCATATACGGTTATGGCTATTCTCTGGTTTGTGCGGCTACACGTACTGGGGCCCGCCCAGTTAGGGGAGAGCTGGAAACATATAGCTCATGGATGCCTTGATATATGAACGTTATGCTACACAACCAGGTTAATGTTTTCAAAGCTCATGCTAATATTTTCCCTATCCCATCATGGTATATATGTATTGCATTGGGTATGTGCATTGGATGATTAATTTTGAATTGTTGGCATCATATTATCCTTATCCTTGAGTTACATGTTAACCGCTTATCTCTTTGATGTTGTATCCCCATGCAATATAGGGACTGGTCATACTATCACTCCTTCTACTCAATGACTTGGATTCGAGGACAGCTTGAGTTGACTTGAAGTGACGAGCTTTGATACTTCAGATGGCTCCATTTCTTGCTTTGAGTTTTCTTATATCTTTATTGGTTTAGACTTGGATATTGGTTTTTGGACTATGGTCGGGAGCATGAACGGACAGAATATTCTTGTTTTGCTTTAGAGTCTTTGTATGGTCAAACTGTGGACTTGGGTCTGTCAGGGAATGGATATGGATTTGGATATATTATGGTTGTTGGTTTGGTATTAGATGGTTTTACTTGTTTGGGTTGGTCATGTACCTGTACCAAAGTCTTTGGGTTGTAGATTACTTTATCTTGTTACATAGTCAGAACTCACCCGACTCAGGGTACATGTTGGTTGGTTGCATTGGGTAGCGAGGTCATCTCTGGTCCTTGTTGGACTTGAGATGCCCAATATGATAAGGCCCTGGTTTGGGTCGTGTCGTTAGTCAGCTCCCCATCTTCCTTATTTTAAAAGTTGCTAAAGCAACAACTGGCCCCACTGTAGTAGTGTATTTAAGACGTATTTTCCTTACTAGATAAGTATGGTATGGGCCCAACATTGCAGAAGTTGGAAATTGATTTTCATTAACTTTCTTAATTAACTTTATTAATATGAATAACGGAGAAGACAAAATGACGCATAAAAATGATTATTAACGATGGAAAGAAGTTCATAGTAGTTATTTCATATTATTTATATAAATTTAGGAACAAAATATCCATTCACGATTGTTGTGTACTTGCCAAATGATACAACCTCTACATCCATGAAAACATCATCTATATGACGCTTTTATTTATGAATAAAATTATCCTAGTTACATGGAGTTGAAAAAATATCCATTCTTGGGTGTTATGCCGTTGCAAAGTGCCAATTTCTTATTTACAATGATGTATCGTTCGAGTTATGAGTAGTCTTTTCAATAAGAGTCTATCATAAAAAGCACCTGCAAAATTATAAAGTAAATGTAAATACTCATACAATCAAGTGAAGGTGGTCATATTTGCCCCTCTACTATTGAAAATAGTTTTGACATTGCTCATTTATTATACTATCTCTCGTTATATGTCCTAATGTTATAATATTGGTCTGTACATGCCTTTAAATATTAAAAAAATGACTAAAATTTGCCCTTTCTCTTCGAACCTCATCTATTTTAGCCAAAATGACATGCCAACTCACCACACCTACTATTTATCTTCCACCACTACCTAAAGTCACCTACAAACAATTAATCTACTTGGCATTACATTTTTAATAGGGTTGTTAATGCTCCCACACCATTAGAGAAATCATAGAATTTCAAGCCTAGTAAATTAATCTCTATTCAAATGCCAGAAGTGCTTTATTTTATCACAAACACACGAAATACAAACCTATCTTGCAAATTTTTCACCTCAAATATTATTTCAATTTTAACCTATAAAAAAGAATATCACAATATTTTCCAAAGACCTTTAAGTAAGCTCTATTTAAATGCCAAAAACGCTTTATATTATCTCAAATATCGCTTTATATTATCTCAAATACTATAAATACAAACCTATTTTTGCAAACTGTGCACCCTTAAATGATATCATAATTTTTAACCTATAAAAGTAGAATGACAATGTACACCCCGTATTTCGGGCTGGAACGAAAACCGCCATTTCTATGCATAGATGATCCAAAAGCCATAAATCCTATGAAAATT
>NW_025838334.1:505855-513311 GCF_002878395.1 Capsicum annuum | reverse complement strand
CATTTCTATGCATAGATGATCCAAAAGCCATAAATCCTATGAAAATTTGGCATGTTAATCAATTATGTAGTGTGTGAACATATTTAAGCATGAATTGAGATTATAGAGGTCTCCTAACTCAAGGACGAGTTGAAAACTTTCCTATCATTCGAGTTTGAGTGAGAGTCAAAACTTAGGTCAACTTCAATCGACCATAACTCTTTGTATATAATGAATCAGAGGGCCTACTATATATCAAATGAAACTCTTCGAATTCTCTTTCCAACGATACCAATTTCGCCTAAATTTAATACCCAAGCAAAAAGTTATGGCCATTTTAGTGACTGAGACAGTAGCACATGCGATAAGCGTGCGACGCACGCCTTATCGCATACACCAAAATTTCAGGTTCTGTTTCCGCATTTTTAAGATAAAAATAGGTATCTTCCATCCCTTATCCATCTATAACACGGGATTAAACTCCCAAAACACCAAAATATGATTCTTTTCTCTCAAATTCATCAAGAACTTACCCTAGGGTTTCAAATTAAAAACCCAAATATCTCAAGATTTAACCGTGGGTTTTCCTTGATTCTTCAAGATTCGAAATCCCCATTACGAGGGCTACAAGAGGCACCCATAAATCCTATGTATAGCATCCTAAAAGCTAGATTCCATTCAAAAGCTTCTAATTTAAGGTATGCGGGGTTTCCTAAAATCTCATGAGCATAGAAATCATGATTTTAATAAAGAGGTTTCGGATTTATGAATATATTAATGTTTAAGAAGCGTTGATGATATTGTTTTGATCTGTAGGCCTTCCCCCAAATTGATTTGAAATTATATACATATATATATATATATATGTAAGCATGTGTTTTAAGGTTGATGATTGAATTGAGAACATGATTCATGAAAAATCCCTCTCTTGTGATGATTTTTATTTACTTTTATATACTATGAAATCGTTTGAATGCATCTTGAAAAACATGTTATGAAATGTCTTGAATAATGTTATATTTGTATTATGATTTTGATTTCAAAAGAGAAAGGGATGTTTATGTTGATGAATGTTGAACATAATCATATAATGAGAAGAGTTGCATGGTTTGTTAAAGATTACATAACCACCAAGTATGAAAATTTTACATAGTTTTGACTTATGTTTTCGAAACATTAATTCTTATTGTTAAATTGCATGTTTGGGTAGTCTGAACTATGTTTTTATGAAAGATCATGCTTAATGTATTATGGCTCAGAATTCTGACTTGCAAGTATTCGTACGATGATACCAAATCAGACAATGCCATAACAGACTCAGACCAATACAAAAATCAGACTTTATCAGATTTTTATGATTTAAATTTCAGAATGACTCATATTCAGAACAGGCTAAAATTAAGCATAAAGAGATATTAGGTGGTTCCCCAAAAAAGGTGTGAGTTCAAACAACTAAATGCCCAAAATCATGATTTGCCGATCTGGGTATATTATTATACGTTGACTTAGTGCCCTGTGGCGTATCAGACTCAGACACTCCAGCCCTTGCGGCACACTCGGGTTGGGGGCTTCCCAACCGAGTCAATGGTGGATTCCATATAGCCCATGGAATATCAAACTTGTAGGGGAGTTCCACCTAACTCAAAAGTAATTCAAAGATCAGAAACTGTTTGATAAGAATGATTTATAATTTTCAGAAAAATGCCCATGTGTTTTGAAATGATTTATGCATGATGTTTTGGTAAATTGCTCTCACCTACTTTATACTCATAAACACATTATTTTGGGTTTCTTCGTATACCAGTACACTGTATTGACCCCCTCCCTTCCAGGTTCTGAGGCACAATCTATGGGGCCTAATGAACAGTAGATTTAGATAGACAGAAATGTAGAGTCCAGTTGGTGAGCCTTCTATACTTCAGAAGGCCTATCTATTTTTATTGACATTTATCATAGTTATGGTATTGGTCTACTGGGGGCCTTGTCTCAGTTTTCAGACAGTGGATATTTGATCATGTAGTAGAGATTTCACAGATGATTATCAAATATTGTTAGATGGTTTTGGATTTTGACTTTTATTTTAAATTTATGTCAGACTTATGACCATGATTCCGTTGTTACATATATTTCTGCATCTCCTTATTGTACATGAATGGTGTATATGATTACAAGTTAGAAGGGCTCTCAGGCCTTCATGGTTCGGGATGCCCATCATAGTTTGGGCCTCGGTGCGGGTCATGAAAAAATTGGTATTATAGCACGGTTCATGGTCCTAAGGTGTCTGTGAAATCACGTCGGGTAGATTCTTATTTATGGGTATGTAGCGCGCCACACTTATAAGCAGGAGGCTACTAGGTGTTTTGGAATATTTCCCTTTCTTTATGTTCAAGTTCGTGCTATGGAGTCAGAATGTTCCTTTTTCATACTCTAATTAGTGCTATGGTGTTGCCCATACGAAAGTAAAGTTATCCCAGTTCTTTTCTTACTTTGATGTGCTCAAATATGTCTCATTATTGAGGTGAATCAAGTGCAGAAGTTTAGAGTTTAAATGGTATGGTCCCTTTTGATTGAGCCATATAAGATTTTAAAATTATGTAAGGACTTGAGACGAGTCCGTTAGTGCTTCAGAGTGTATTGATTCTAGTGTGAACTTTGGTTCTGATGAAATCATGTTTTTCAGCCTGCGGTATTAAGGTATTCAGTCCTTTTCAAAAATTTGTGTTGCAGATGTCATGCCTAAAAGTGAAATGATGTGTAGCAGAATTGTTGGAACTATATTTCTACCCAAGTTGTAGTATAAGTTAAAGTGTTAGTGTCATGACCTATTGGTAGTGAGATTAGACCAAGAAGCTGATGTTATGAAGTCACAAAGTTAGGAGTCACAATAAGGGTGACTTTTGTGTAAATAAATATTTTAGTTGAATAATTGATGTTCAAGGATGATTTACCCCTTTATAGTGATAGACCAATGTGGTAGCTAGTAGCATATATGGATTGTATGGTAGTCTGTGGGGGAAATGTTTGACTCAGATTTTTTTTTATACAGAGTAAGATGTGTATTCTTAGATCATTGATTATTATGTGTCAAGTTTCTATCTCTTGTAATCCTGTTATCATTATGTTGTTGAAACTAAAAGTCTAGTGAAACCGTGTGGGGCTCTTTCGATTTACTAGCATAGTTGCTCTGTTATTCATTTCATTTTCTTATTCAAAACATAAAAATCAAAGTCTAGTGAAGCCCTATAAGGCCTATTTCGATTCATTAGCAACTTATTGTTCAACTTGTTGTTCTTGTGTTGGTTGAATATATGTATAGTCGAATCTTTTTGCATGAGATTGAGTTGGTGATGAAGTTATACGTCCTTGTGTATTAGTTTAGTAGAAGGTGGAAAATGAGTTATTAGTTAAGGTGAATTGTTGTATGCTTGAAGTATGAAAGAGGCTAGATGAGCCAGTAAGTTATAATTATAGACTCATGGTTGTTTGTGGAATTTGAAGGTAGTCTAAATGTACGCTTGGGGTAAGTAAGTGTGATGTGAGAAAGCTGTATAAGTAGATAAGATTGTATGGGGTTATAATTTAAAATTAAGGTTGACCATGTCTATTACATGACTTTACCCCCCTTGACCTTCTTTATTGGTGGTAGATGATTGATGCTAGACTATTGGCTTGAATTTAATGTAGGATGTGGATGTAAGAATAGTGGCTTAAGATTAATAATGAATGTTTTGTGAGAATTGTGTGTTAGGTTGGGTTGTAAATCATGCTTAGCACTAGACATTAAGTTTGAATAGTTGATGTTCATAAAGGTGGATGTGATGATTTCTTAGTTAATGATACTGGTTATATGGAAGAAATATAATAGGCTTGAATGGTGTTTGCAATAGATTAAGTTTATTTGATTCGTAACAAAGTAGATGTTGTATGTATGAGGTAGAAGTATACCCAGGGTGATATGGAGTGGCGGCATTTTCTAAGACTATTACATGTTGCGTGTGGCTAGTAGACATAGTAGTATCATTGAGTTGCTAGGTGGAGAAAGACTAGTAGTATGATTCATCATAGGCTTGGTGATATCCATGTTAAGTGTTATAATCTAAGTTTGAATTTTTGAAGGTTGAACCGACAGAAATAAGAGTTGAAGCACTATAGAGGGTGCACTCCGACTATAGGAATACTCATGAAGATTCGAAGTTAGTAAGTGTTCAAGTATTATATGATGACAATTGGTGGCTATAGAAAGATAGCGTGTATCTCAAATGGTAGTATTAATAGTGGGTTTTCCACTTTCAAGTGTAGTCAATCGGATTAAGTTCTATATATGCATGTATTTTCGCTTTCCAGACCCTAGAGTGCAGTAAGTATAGTTCAGTTAGAATCTAGTAAGGGATCTCTCAAACTTAAGATAATGGTGCGAAGCTAAAGGGGAGATGATAGAACAAATAACCAAGTAAGGCTCTCAGATTCTAGTAGTGATGCAGTATGATATAGGACATCAGAAAGTGAGGGTGAGACTCAACCCATTCTTATCTTAGTATTTTTCAGTTATCCAAATACCTACTCATGCCTCACGTTTCAGTTCCATGATCATAGTTCATGTTCATGTATATACCAGAGAATCACGCGCTCTTCTAGTTCTTAAATGAGGAATTCCAGTTCATTCAGTAGTCGGGATCATATTCCTTAAGTTATGAACTCCAAATTGAGGTCATGCAACTCATGACTCATGTACTCACGCTTTATAGTTGCTTAGTTCCCATAACTCATGCTACATACTAAATGATTGGCGAGATTCGGTTTATAGATAGGTATACTCTCAATTCAGATCACTTTGATGAATTGCTGATGTTGATTCGTTGTTCCTCAGGCCTCAGTTAAGTGTCAAATTTCGTATACTATCCTTCCATGCTTCAAGATCTTATGTTCTAACCTTTTAGTGACTCCTCCTTATGTGATTATAGTGGTGATGAGTAAATTTTTCTTGTTGATGAAAGATCATAGCATGCTTGTTTTAGATAAGGCCATAAGTATGAAGTAAGATTTGGGGCCAAGTCTTTGATACATGTGATGGTTCATAGAAATTTTTGTGTGTATGTTCTTGGGGTACAACGTATGAGTTGTATTGATAGGGGTTTAGAGAATATATGTTAAGTATGTCTTTATGGGTGTTTTCCTTGAAGTTCATATATGGTTATAAAGATAGACTTAATGACATGTTGGAGATTTAAGTGGAGAAATGCAATATGTGCTAGTAAATCTATAGTAAGAGTTCAGATTTAGTGATCATTGAAGTGGTAAGGCACGTTATGTTTAGGGTGGATCTCTAAAAAGGGTATAGAAGATTGAATCATATGGTTTAGACTAGTATCGTGGTATGACATGGTGTATTTTATGATTTAGAATTAGGCTTGACCACAGTGAAAGGATTTAAGCTACTCTAGACATTAGTAGAAAAAGTTATCAATGCCCGTATAAGAATTCTAAGTTGAATCAAATGAGTATGGTATGTAAAGGGAATAATATAGTTAAGGGAGTATTCGAGAAGTGTGCTAAGTTTTAAAGTAATAAGTTGCATTGCCTAAAACCTGGTAATTCTATCCTAGCTTATGAGTTATATGTCTATATTCCATGGTATAGAGTAGTGTCATTGTTGTGATTCCTTAGTTGGATGTCTTGTGTAACTCATTCCCAAGATTCTTTGCTCCCAAATGCTACTAGAACTTTTTTAGAAAGAGTTTTGAAGAGATACTCCAGTTAGGTATAAGTTCCCAGTATAATTCAGCCTGGATAGCCAGAGATTCAGTTTAACAAGCAGGCAGACAAGTTACTGTGGTTTTCCACCTCTTAACTCAGTCCTACTATCCGAAGTCTCATGCATATGACCACCCCAAGAGATAATCTATTCCATCCATGTAAATTGTGAATTCAGTTTAGTCCAAGCATCATGTTTCAGATTCATCTATTTAGTCATGACTCAGTTCACAAGAGTTCAGCGCATAATCTCAAATTTTTCCAAGTATTTTAGCTTAGACAGTGTAATACCATGGTACAGTCTAAGTCTTGTTACCTCATGATTCGTAATAGACTAAGTTATCACTTCTCAATTCAATATATATGATTGTGTCATGAACACTTCAAGGGAATCCTAAACTCTCAACATGAATCAACTCCTTAAATCAAGTAAAGTCAAGTCAGCTCAAAATTTAGTTTCATGATAGAAGTTTAAATATTTCAGCTTGGCTATATCCCTTCTTAGAAGACATCATATCCACGTTATTCCATACCTTTAAGACTTCAACATTCCTGCCCATCATTCAGGGATGAATGATCCCAAGGGGGAGATAATGTAACACCCCGCATTTCGGGCTAGAACGAAAACTGTCATTTCTATGCATAGATGATCCAAAAGCCATAAATCCTATGAAAATTTGGCATGTTAATCAATTATGTAGTGTGTGAACCTATTTAAGTATGAATTGAGATCATAGAGGTCCCCGAACTCAAGGACGATTTGAAAGTTTTCCTATCGTTCGAGTTTAAGTGAGCGTCAAAACTTGGATCAACTTCAATAGACCATAACTCTTTGTATATAATGAATCAGAGGGCCTACTATATATCAAATGAAATATCTTTGAATTCTCTTTCCAACGATACCAATTTCGCATAAATTCGATACCCGAGCAAAAATTATGGCCATTTTAGTGGCTGAGACAGTAGCATCATGCGATAAGTGTGTGACGCACGCCCTATCACACGCACCAAAATTTCAGGTTCTGTTTTCATATTTTTAAGGGAAAAATAGGTATCTTCCATCCCTTATCCATCTATAACACGGGATTAAACTCCCAAAACACCAAAATATAATTCTTTTCTCTCAAATTCATCAAGAACTTACCCTAGGGTTTCAAATTAAAAACTCAAATATCTCAAGATTTAATCGTGGGTTTTCCTTGATTCTTCAAGATTCGGAATCCTTATTGCGAGGGCTACAAGAGGCACCCATAAATTGTATGTATAGCATCCTAAAAGCTAGATTTCATTCAAAAGCTTCTAATTTAAGGTACGCGGGGTTTCCTAAAATCTCATGAGCATAGAAATCATGATTTTAAGAAAGAGGTTTCGGATTTATGAATATATTAATATTTAAAAAGCGTTGATGATATTGTTTTGATCTTTAGGCCTTCCCCCAAATTGATTTGAAATTATATATATATATATATATATATATATATATATATATATATATATTTGTAAGCATGTTTTTTAAGGTTGATAATTGAATTGAGAGCGTGATTCATGAAAAATCCCTCTCTTGTGATGATTTTTATTTACTTTTATATACTATGAAATCGTTTGAATGCATCTTGAAAAGCATGTTATGAAATGTCTTGAATAATGTTATATTTGGGTTATGATTTTGATTTTAAAATAGAGAGGGTTGTTTATGTTGATGAATATTGAACATAATCATATAATG
>NW_025838334.1:479408-502855 GCF_002878395.1 Capsicum annuum | reverse complement strand
AATCCTATGAAAATTTGGCATGTTAATCAATTATGTAGTGTGTGAACCTATTTAAGTATGAATTGAGATCATAGAGGTCCCCGAACTCAAGGACGATTTGAAAGTTTTCCTATCGTTCGAGTTTAAGTGAGCGTCAAAACTTGGATCAACTTCAATAGACCATAACTCTTTGTATATAATGAATCAGAGGGCCTACTATATATCAAATGAAATATCTTTGAATTCTCTTTCCAACGATACCAATTTCGCATAAATTCGATACCCGAGCAAAAATTATGGCCATTTTAGTGGCTGAGACAGTAGCATCATGCGATAAGTGTGTGACGCACGCCCTATCACACGCACCAAAATTTCAGGTTCTGTTTTCATATTTTTAAGGGAAAAATAGGTATCTTCCATCCCTTATCCATCTATAACACGGGATTAAACTCCCAAAACACCAAAATATAATTCTTTTCTCTCAAATTCATCAAGAACTTACCCTAGGGTTTCAAATTAAAAACTCAAATATCTCAAGATTTAATCGTGGGTTTTCCTTGATTCTTCAAGATTCGGAATCCTTATTGCGAGGGCTACAAGAGGCACCCATAAATTGTATGTATAGCATCCTAAAAGCTAGATTTCATTCAAAAGCTTCTAATTTAAGGTACGCGGGGTTTCCTAAATCTCATGAGCATAGAAATCATGATTTTAAGAAAGAGGTTTCGGATTTATGAATATATTAATATTTAAAAAGCGTTGATGATATTGTTTTGATCTTTAGGCCTTCCCCCAAATTGATTTGAAATTATATATATATATATATATATATATATATATATATATATATATATTTGTAAGCATGTTTTTTAAGGTTGATAATTGAATTGAGAGCGTGATTCATGAAAAATCCCTCTCTTGTGATGATTTTTATTTACTTTTATATACTATGAAATCGTTTGAATGCATCTTGAAAAGCATGTTATGAAATGTCTTGAATAATGTTATATTTGGATTATGATTTTGATTTCAAAAGAGAAAGGGATGTTTATGTTGATGAATGTTGAACATAATCATATAATGAGAAGAGTTGCATGGTTTGTTAAAGATTACATAACCACCACTTGTTTATTGAAAGTATGAGAATTTTGCATAGTTTTGAATTATGTTTTCGGAACATGAATTCTCTTTGTTAAATTGCATGTTTGGGTGGTATGAACTATGTTTTTATGAAAGATCATGCTTAATGCATTATGACTCAGAATTATGACTTGCAAGTCTTGGTATGATGATACCAAATCAAACAATGCCATAACAAACTCAGACTAAGACAGAAATCAGACTTTATCAGATTTTCATGATTTAGACTTCAAAATGACTCATATTCAGAACAGGCTAAAATTGGGCATAAAGAGAAGTTAGGTGTTTCCCCGAAAAAGGTGTGAGTTCAGATAACTCAATACCCAAAATCGTGATTTGTCGATTCGGGTATAGTATTATACGCTGGCCTAGTGCCCTGTGGCGTATCAGACTCAGACACTCCAACCCTTACGGCACACTCAGGAAGGGCTTCCCCGCTGAGTCAATGGCGGATTTCATATAGCTCGTAGAATATCAAACTTGTAGGGGAGTGCCCCTAACTTAGAAGTAATACAAAGATCAGAAACTGTTTGATAAGAATGATTTATGATTTTCAGAAAAGTGGCCATGTGTTTTGAAATGATCTATGCATGATGTTTTGGTAATTACTCTTACCTACTTTATACTTATAAACATATTATTTTAGGTTTCTTCACATACCAGTATACTGTATTAACCCCCTCCCTTTCAGGTTCTGAGGCACAATCTAGAGGGCCTGATAAACAGTAGATTCAGACAAACAGAAGTGCAGAGTCCAGTTGGTGAGCCTTCTATACTTCAGAAGGCCTATCTATTTTTTTTATATTTATCATAGTTATGGTTTTGGTCTACTGGGTCCTTGTCCCAGTTTTCAGACAGTGGATATTTTATCATGTAGTAGAGATTTCACAGACGGTTATCAAATATTGTTAGATGGTTTTGGATTTTGACTTTCATTTTAAATTTATGTCAGACTTATGACCATGATTCCGTTGCTACATATATTTCCGCATCTCCTTATTTTACATGAATGGTGTATGTGATTACAAGTTAGAAGGGCTCTCAGACCTTCATGGTTCGGGATGCTCGTCACGGCCAGGGCCTCAGTTCGAGTCGTGACAGACAATATTTTCAAAGTCTTATACTTTTCTACAAATACAAAATAGTGAAAACAAAGATACATTTAATAGGTAATTTTAGATAACAATCACATCAATCAGATTGAACCCAACGATAATATTCAATAAATAGGGATAGTAAAAGCAAGCCATAACTATAATTAGTACATGAATCTCGTTTTTTTATCTGCAGTCTAAGAATCTATTGAAAAAAGGAAATAAATCTATTTAATCAACCTAACTCGTACTCTTCTAGAAATAAGTTACGATATACAATTTAATTAAATGTATCAAAATAAAAAGCTACCAAAACATACTTTTATTAATAGCAGCAAAAGTTGATGCGATGAAAAATGCCAATGTCATGCTACCCATTATCCGCATTAATGATAAACACAAAAATAACCATGCTAGCCTCTATTAACAACTTTTTAATCCCTACTTATAGGATTATACTGAATTTATTGTTGTTCTAGCTCTATTACCAACTTTATAGGGTAAAGAAGATAAAGTTTTACCCAATAGACTTCACCAGCAAAAAATACACAAGGCCACCAAGTCGATTTATTATAATCATCCATTTCAGGTTAGCATACAATATAATAGACCAAGCTTTAATACATTCAACTAATTATAGTTCTAGGAATAACTTTGTCATTTCTTGTGTAAATCGGCTATATTAGACCTTTTTCAAGTCAGTATTTAAGTAGTAGGATGGTGAATTTTGAAGATTATCTTAAGTAGTATAATTAATGAGGTAATAGATGGAGGATGCGAGCACACTCGGCAATATAATTCTTTGAATTTTGAGAATAAGATAGAAACAATTTGGATGGCCTGTATTGCATAACTTTTTCATCTTAAATATAACTATGACATCTGTGCAGACTTTAATAGTGAAAAATATATCTTATCGAGGGTCGAGACATTGTCTTTCTTATAGCACATTGTTGTATTTGTTGCCCGTTGAATAAAGAAAAATTTGTTATTGAAGAGAAAAATATAATTAACAAAAGTCCCAGAGTATAGTTATAATGTCTATGTCAAAGAAGCCAAGAAGGAAAGAATATATATATATATATATATATATATATATATATATATATATAGTATTTCGATATTAACAGATTGGAATGGGAAAACCTTGAGCTCAATCTAAACATTAGTAGATTTTCATTTAGTAGTCGTATCTCTGGGAAAACTTCAATTATCTTGATAATTTAAGGATAGATTTAAGAAACCACACAAAATTAACATAAAATTGAGCAGTTAAATGAAGTAGAATAAGTCCAATACCCACAAGTTAAATCACTAATTTTCTTTTATAACTACAGAACGAGACAGTATATCATCATCACCAATATCTACAAATATCAACAAATAGAAGAATACCGTCTTTTTAACATTCTTAATATGTTCATGGTACTGTATAATTTGACAAAGGAAAAAGATAAAATAATTATTCTAGCATAGATCCGTTCTCTTTTATTTTGTAAGTAACAT
The DNA here is from genome assembly GCF_002878395.1 of Capsicum annuum. Taxonomy (NCBI): domain Eukaryota; kingdom Viridiplantae; phylum Streptophyta; class Magnoliopsida; order Solanales; family Solanaceae; genus Capsicum; species Capsicum annuum. Next base: position 499,136 of record NW_025838334.1, on the reverse strand, counting down.
GCTAGTCATTAATATCCTTAGCAGCTATTATCCATCAAGATGATTGAAAGAACCTAGTTATGCACTTCATGAGAAATGCAATACTCTCTTCATTTCAAAATAATTAAATTGTTGGGACATAACACATCCCTTAAGAAAAATCTTTTAGGACATAAATTATAGGTTACTTTTCACTATTATTCTTTTAATTATTCTTGAATTAATCTCCTAGAAAATGTGAAGTACTTAAGAACCTCATTAAATGAATGGGTAAAATTGAAAGAAATTTCCAACATGTCTCTTGAAGAATGAACAATTCATTTATTTTAGACATTAACAAATAGCTCAATAATTCATTTATTTTAAAATGAAGAGAGTAATATCGTTACATTTCATAGACAATGATTGAATTGACAAATTAAGTAACACAAAAATGATAGTACAATCTAATTTTCAGTTGGACTACTAAATAAGTTGCCTCTTGATTTTCCTCACAATCTTTAATTTTAACCTCATGTACTACATAGTATATAGAGTAGAATGGTAGTTGAAAATGCCATATCAAATAAAAATATTAGTACATCGAATAATATTGATACCGACATATTGAGCAATTGTAAAAACAAATAAGTCGAGTGATAGAAATATAATATTAGTTCATAATAAAAAGACAAGATTTACCTGTTGAAATATTCATCTCATTGTTAAAGTAGCTCAACTTTATTTTTACTAATTAGCTATTTCATGAAGAGTTTGTCCAACTACTTGTTTCTCCATATCTATCATTAGGCAGAAAATTTGCAGTGAGTCATGATAAATTGGTAAGCATCCTGTCACGAGACACAATTCTCTAAATGGAACTAAAAATGATTTTCAATTAATAAGAAATACAAACGTTTTGTGTTTATACCATAGATGTTACATATATACACGAAATGAAACTTAGAGATATACAAAAAACCAAGATGAGATAATAGGGGCTATACACTAATAATACCTCTTCCTTCCATAGATACAAAAATATCTCTTGAAGGATATACACTTTTAACATCCTCACCAGTCTAATCAATCAATAAATCACCTTTCTTGACATATAATCTCAATAACAACTAGCATATTACATTTATTGTAAAAGAAAAACAATCATTAAATGTTCTATAGACGTCTTATATGTTTCTATTAATTTCTCTTAAATATACAGTTACTTTTATGAAAATCATTCAGTAATTTGGGCTATTTTGCATGAACTCTAAAAACATATTGTTACACTCATGCTGAATTTTTCAACAATGCACTATTTACTCATGCTGAATTTTTCAACAAAGCACTATTTTTAAAGTATCCGACACGCATAGAGTCCGAGCAATATAGATTTCGAGATACCTCCAATCTATCAATTACAACTTTAAGTTTTAAAAATAATATATCCAACACAACAAGATAAAACTAAACAAATTTAGCTTCATCCATCCATGTAAATTCAACTGCAAGAAATTCACCATGAAACTACTTCTTCCACCTATTCTCATTTTCTCAATATGGACCTCACATACTATTCTTGCTTGGAAGCCAAATAAAAATATCAAAAAACACTAGGCTACTCGAGCCTCATAATAACAATAATTGATCACAATCTTATGATCTATCTTATTATAATCCGTTAACACACCCTCCTTTCACAACACTGCTACTTTTTTTATCCATATGTATAAATTATATTTATAGTTTTATAAGTATCAACCATTCTACTTTTCACAATCACAAAGGGAAGTCTAGATCATAAAAATAAATCACATGATTCGTATTTTTGATCCTTTGAGAAATACAGAAAATCATGTGAAAACTCAATTTAACTACATCTAATACACTAAACTAATGACAAACCAAACTAAAAAACTGACGATATCGAATTCTCTTGCTTGTTGTAAAGGCCTTCATGATCTAGTTAAGCACTAAAAAACAACATCGAAATACAATTATTTTTATTTTGTGTAGACATAGAGAACATGAATAATCTATCCATTCTTTAGATACATATCAATTGGGTTAAACTCACGAATCACAAAGGTAAAATTCCTGAATCAAATAGGAGAATGACACCCTGCCCATGATAATGCTTAAGAAATTATATACACTATGGTTCAATGTAAGCAACAAAATTTTATTGTGAATATTGTATACATCAATTGGTCAAACTACTTACTTTTCTAGCTAGAATTCTCAACTTGTAACTAGTTGTAATGATGTTTCGGTGGTTGAGTCATTAGTTTCTATTTCATTATTTTTCATTTTAAAAGTTACTTATTTTTAATGTATAAAAAATGATTGAGCAACATAGATATGATAATAGAGGTAAATTACCGCTATTGTCAAGCATATTACATTTTCTTTGGTAAAAGATATTTAGATCCTCAAGCTTCGCTATAATAAGTATTCTCCTAGGCATCTCAACTATACATACATTATGCAATAAATAGGTGCGACATAACTATTAGCTCACAATGAGCAACACGGGCACGAACCATCTAATCCTTATCTATTTTTAGCAAAAAATATGAATGAATGTAGCAGAAATCAAATAGGTACTAGAGAATTGAAATTCACTCGTTCGAGTATAAGATAATAATAATGACATATTTACTCAACATTAGCATATATAGATCTCGTGCCAAATATAATAGCAAACTATAAGGTATCTAGACCATATATAAAGTTTATTTTAAAATAAAAGATGAATCTTGAGAACGTGACTTCCAAAAAATATAGACCAACATGAGTAAGTATCAGAGTGAAAGAATAACTATTACGATTTCAGACTTAAAACTACAAATTCTACAACTACATTCAGCAAACTTATTTGCATAGTCAATGCTAAATAGTTTCCTTTAGTTCCTATTAGAAATCTCTTAAATTTATTTAGCCTAAAGCAAAATAAACTAAAGAAATAAATTTCAACTTATGGATATTGTTTGCATTGTCTTTTAAGGATCTTCTTCCTTCTGTCCTTTTTCTATTCCTACACATTAGCATTCAGTAGTATTCCTTAGCAAGAACCACTTCATGCCAACACCATTAAAAATCATGCTCCTTATTTGATTAGTCAGATGAGAGTGCAAAAATTGATGACCAATAGCTTAAACAAGCTCTCCACATAAAATACATATTGCACAATATTTAGCTTTTCTAACATGATTTTATAACACAACATATCTATTGTTTATCAATATTGTAAAGTAGAAATAAAAAATATACCTTTTCAGCTCCTAAATGATCAAAGTATGACATGAGGAGACAGAAAATCAAGTTTAGTGAAAGATTTTATATATATATATATATATATATATATATATATATATATATAAAATATAAATATAAATATGGTGCCATAGAGGATCGTTCACAACTCCAACCATTGCTGGGATGGTCTACTGACCAGATTCTAATTTTTTTAACAAATGATAGAACTATAGCTCATAGAACACATGTGGTGAAAGAAAAATGACGAATATAAGCTCAATAATAGTGAAAATCATTAGTATTGAAGAAATATATCCAGAAACACTTTCATGGAGTAGTAAAATCCTATAAGTTGTTCTGTTGTTTACACGTGCCTGTATTGTAATCAGTTTGTATTGTATTTGATCTGATAATAGGCTGAATGCAATCACCCAAGATAAACAAGCTAGGAAGAGATAAAGCAAGTATATGGATACATTTTAGTAATAGTATAGAAAAATAATTAAAAAAGAAACGGTAATCTTGAGAAAATTATGCATAACAAAAACTTACAAGGAGATTTAAAAAGCTGCTCCGCGTCTTAAAATGACATCTATCAATTTAATGCGATAAAAATATGATCGTTTCAAAAGTCATTGGCACAAAGTATAATAAAGCATAAATACTTGTCTTACCATAAATAATTTCAACATGCAGATGGACAATTTAAAAAAGAAAAGAAAAGCTATATAAAGATGAGAAAAAGGAGTGATTACAAATCATATGTCTATGTTGTATAAAACTTGACAATAACCAATAGAAGCTAGTGTAATTTCATTTGTTTGAAGCAACAAGAATTTTTATTCTATTATGTCTACTTCTTCTTTGAACCAATATAATGTATGTGAACTTTTTCTTTCTTCAAAATTTTTTTCGCTTACACCGATTTATCATTTTATCTCTATCGAGTTATATCTTATAAATCACAATTCTCATAGTTACATTTATTGGTATCTAACTTCTAATCTCAAATTAGACAGAGCAAGCTATATGAAAACTTTGTATCCATAAAGGTCGATTCAGGTTAATTTCATTCCATTACTAAATAATTTAAGGCAAATTAAGGTTCTTTAGAACTAAATACTCATACTTGACTAAACTTTTATGCTTTCTTTACTTATAGTATTTGACTCTTAGATAAATCTGAATTGACTTTGAGTGGTAGATTAGTTTAACTACCTTCGATGGAATTTTTTATTCATCTAGTCCCTTTTCATTATGTTCAAACATAATTTGTCACATCAAAGAAACAGTGGTACATATGAAATTCTACATAAAAGACAACTAAATCATTTAAAAAAACCTTCATTTTATTCTCTATGAGAGGGTTTGGTTAAAGATTAGGTGAGCTATCCCATTGTCAAGCAACCTTTCTTAATTTGCCTTCCACTTTTTAAGGTAATCTTTTATCACATATTACTCTTGTGGCATTCCTCATTTCAACCATCCTACTGTAACGTTGTGTTACATTTTAATTTATTTGTCATTCTCCAGGAAGACTGATAATAGGTATCTATATTTTCTTCATTTAAACACTATAATCTTGTTTATTCTTTACTTTTCAAGTAGTGTGTTCTGGTATAAGAAAGTACAATGTGAAATATAAAAATGTTCTATAAGCATATGTATGCTATCATCCATTTATCATCTAGGGTTACTTTAGAGGAATGTCTTGCTGGAAGGCTTTAGGAAAGAGTACAAGTTGAGGTAAATAAGTATAAATATAAAAATCATCTCACTCAGATTTTTTTAAAATGTCACTAGGTGCATGTCGGATCCTTCTAAGATGGTACATTTTTTGGAGAATCCGAAAAATATAGATGTCTTCAACAAAAAAACTATATAAGCACACATATATATACATAAAAAGAGATTAAATAGTTAGGCATGCATAAATAAAACAACTCAGTGACTTCAAAATCTTAATCTGCCACCATGTACCTAGGCTAAACTTTTCATGATGTAAATTGAATGAACCATATATCATATTGAAATACCTTTTATGTGGATACTTAAAACTATATAAATAAAAGAAGGAACTACAATATTTATTTCATATCTTATCTTTACTCAGAATACCAATTTATATACTCGTCATTGCAACTTCTAAGAACATATTTATAACCTTTATATTTATCCATTTATACGTCAACATGACAAAAGAACAATATACTCTAGATTTTAAGATGACTCCTATGACCTAATATATTCATGGGTACAAAGGAAAAGATCAAACAGGGCTATTACATCCATTGTGATTTAATTTGGACAATCTGTTCGCTCCTTATAGCAGTTTCTTAATAAATGTCTTCAAATATGGTAGAAACAGTCTTAGTATTAGGATTAAATTATAAGAATGTTCATGGTTAACTTAGTGTACCTCATAATGCAACTTATTTGAAATTAAATTGAGAATTTTTGAGATCTCTTCAGCTTTGCATTGGTAGGCATTGTCAGAATTGTGGATTGAAGACTTACACAATCTCTACATTTCACAGTTCAATAATTTGAATTTTGCAATTTGTCACTAGTTACCTCACCCATCACTCAAAGTTTTTGAAAATAGATATGAAAAAGTTAAATCTGTTGGCTTTACTAGAGATAAATGAGTTAGAAAATGTGTGCGGCCAAACCACGGAAGATTGAGAAAGAAGAGTAAAGAATAATGTAGAAGACAGACAAGAGATAAAGAGAAACACAGAAGAGAAAAGGAATGACTCGTAGTCATGACTCTAGATGTTTCTTATTCAAATGTGTAGGGTAAATGCCATTAATGTTCGCTCTAATTATAATACGTCATTCTGTTATTCCTGCTCCTATATAATTTAAAAAAAAAGGACATTTCTGTTTTAATGTTATCTTGAATTTTTCACATTTTGTAGAAATTTTGTCAACTAACTATATTTAACATCTTTTGTAGCTTAATGATACCATTATTTACACTGCCCGAACTTTATTAAGTGGAGATTTTTCACCTACCATAAAGGTTTCAGTAGAAATTGAGTTGTCAAAAAAATAAAATCACCATACTGTGCTACATCTAAAGCAAAAGGTTTTGTACATCATATTGGAAGTAAATGCATTTTGAAAGTGTTCTTTGGTGTAAAAGTTACATAATAGAGCAACATTTATTGAAAATTCTTGGTACGACGAGTCATTTCATTATATCATGCCTTATCTCGATTATCTGTCTCAATTAAATTTTCATCCTTACAATTTTAGTTGCATGTATTTTGTAGTTTTTTACTATGTCATACCAATCTATAGTACATGTAATTCTTTTGTTGGTTGGTTGATGCCAGGAAAAATGGATTGTTTGAAAGTTGTCATACTCTCTTGTCACCTCTCCAAATTAGCATCTTAACTATAGCCAAGTAGATAATCCTTCTGTGTAATAAACAATCTTTTATATTAAGCTTTCGCAACTTATCAGAGTCAATTCATAGACAAGAAAAGAGTTCTTCTTTATAAGGTTAAAAAGAAAGAGCTAAATGAATAATTATTTGCTATTTTCAGTGGAATGCTAGATGACAGTAGCCCAACACCCAACCCTTGTCTCAAACAAAGAAAATTAAGGTCATCAATTGGTTAGTGTAAATAAAAGTCTCTTGTGTAGTTGGATCTAATAATCACCCTTCCTAGACAAACAAATTACCAATAAAACTTAAGCCAGTATATCACCATGTAAAAGCATTTTCTCGTGGTTTCTCAATAAATTAGAACTAAGAACCCATTCAACTATTTCCATCCCGGAAAGATGAAATTGTCCAGTTAATTATTTTTGGGGATTCAAAGTTAGCACATGAGCCTGATGCCATGATCTTTCACTACACGTACGTTCATGGTAACACAAAAAGTGTTATCATTTGCAAGTGTTAACAGAAAGAATTGAAGATATTTAATGAACTAACCTCAAGAATAACAATTACACAATGTCAACCTATTGGACTATAAGCCATACAAATAACAGGCGAACCAATATCAATCAAAGCAATCTTACTTCCCGTATATGCATCGAATTCTGCCCAATGAGAATGCAATCATACAGTTTATTAATAAAAAATAAAAAGCATATGTGATTTAATTTGTACGAATTATATGTCTTCCAACGACGACGGTGAGAAGCGCCTAAGTGGGATGAAATACGATAAGAAATCTACATAAAATAAATGTTAAAAGAAGAGAAAAAGATTTGAGCAAAAATTAACTGAAAATGATAACTGAAGTTGTAATGGACTGATTAGAAGATGAATAATATTGATAAATATAAAAGGAGGAGAAATATCAAAAGAGAAGATCTTTCAAGATAATTGTTGAGCCAGAAAATGCCCATACTATTTTGCCATAGGTTGTCTTCCAATTCCCATTTCTATATAGTAGAAATAGAAATTTACTGAATTTCATTAGATGAAATATTTTCCTCGGTCAATGTAAATACAATATGGTATTTAATACATAGCCTGTTGGACCAAGATTTTGAAAAGTAAAAAATGCTTATTTTTTTAATTGAAAGTATTTTATTTTTAAAAAAGAGAGGTGTTTGGTTAATTTTTGTGGAGGAAATAAGTGCTAGATATTTTTCACAACTTAAAAAAGTAATTTTTTCTTAAAATTATTTTTGAGAAAAATACACTTATAATCTGTTTGAATTAACTTTTGATTTTTTGACCTATACGGGAAGCCAAAAGCCATAAATTAGTTAAGATTTCTAACTTATAATTCTTGACTTATTTCTATTGTTTTGACTTAAAATAAGTACTTATAAGAACTTTTTATTTTAACCAACACTACAAAAGTGCATAAAAATACTTAAAATACGTCAATTCAAACAGGCTCTTAGAAGAACGTTAAAAACCAGACCAAACATTAATTTCTTACAGAAAAGTACTTTTTAAATTTACTGGCCAAGCACAAATAGTTTTTCAATAAAAGTAATTTTTTTAAAGCTACTTTTCAAAAAAAATATTTTTTAAAATAAGTCATTTTAAAAACTTATGCAAACATTTTATTAGTGAAACATAATATTAATCTTTAGGCGATTTCTCCTCTACCAAAGAAGAGTGATGTCAAAATCATTATATTTTCTTTTACACATATTTTTTTGACTAAACAAGTTGTATTATGTATAGTTTGTGAAAAAGAAAATCCTTAATAAATTAAATACATTAAATTATCTAATTTTTACTTGTGCAAGCAAATAATACCAAGGGATCAAAAGACTTTGATTTTTGATAAATTCTTTTCAATTTGCACCTTTCAAGACCGCATCTTTCTACTCTTTGAAAATTATTTAATGTAATTAGATTTAAAAGTCCTATTTTAAACAACAGAAATTTAAATCACACCGTAGGAAGACTTCTTCAACTCTTCTTAGACCACATCTGCTTGATTACTACTCAGGTAATAGGTATTCATACCGACTCTTCAATTTCTTCTAACTTTTGTGACCCAAATCGACTAAACCCTTCCTTTGCCAGATTGGGCTCAAAAAGGAGTTGATACCACTAATTAAAGGTACGGATTCAGCTGATTTGAGTCTCCATAAGGGAGGTAAAGTGTTAAGCTTAGCCAATCTCGTAAGATGAACCCTTTTGCATGTGTTCATGTTGTAGTCAATCCTGCTGTACAATGTTAAATAAATTTGGTGTTAACATTTGTATAACCTGCTATTTTGTATTTTAACTCTGGTTCCGCTGTATATATGTTGGTCTTTGATATTTTAGATCCATTTTGCCTCTCGCTTGATTGAGTTCACGTCCGAAAATTCCTATTTTGGCACTTAATAATTTTTATTGTAGGCATTTGATGCTTGTTTAATTCAAGAATTGCCTTCCCTTCCCTTGTAATATCTTGCAAAGATTTGTATTCATTACTTTGATAACCTGCAAAAAAAGCGTCATTAGCAAGAAAATATGCCAGTGGCTGCAAAGTCAATGTATAATTTATTGTATGAAGAACATTGCACAAATAAATGTTCATAAGATTCATGAACAAATATTTCACAACATACATAATTAACCACATCCTTCAAACCTGTATTAACCAGAAAATCCCCTATTGGAATCCTTTTCTTCCATAATCTCCAAAAACATGATACTTTAAAAGGTATTCCTTTTCCCCATACAAACCTGAGATCTATGCACAGCAACAGTTTTCCTTATAATATTCCAAGCACTCCCAACAGTAAATTTTTTCAGAAGCTTGAGGCATCCACCACGGCTTATCTCAATTATTAGATCCTCCTGATATCCAAATCTTAATCTCCACATTATCACATAATTCTACAGGAAAAATTTTCTTAAGAAGATCTACATTACATCCATTGCTATCCATTAGTTGATGCACATCCTCAAGTCCTCCAGTAGTATTGTAGTCAATGGGAAAATAGTACTGCAAAGCTCCTTTCTGAATCCAATTATAATACCATATACTAGCATGACCACATTTAGGTTCCCACCAGATCTCTTGGTCGAAATAGTCTCTAGCTAATAACGTGTACTTCCATGTTTGATAACCCCCTCTCCATTCAACAACTTGAGTCCTATGCCTCTTACAATACTTGACCCACATAAATTTAGTCCACATAGTCTTTTGGGTTCTAAACTTCCACCACATCTTTACAAATAAAGCTTTAGATACATCAGTACTTCTTCTTTTGGTAAATAGATATCCTTCCATGAAACCCAATATTTATTTCTTCCTACCTTTTTTTAATTCCATAGAAATTTAGCAAATAATCTATGGAGATCATGAATCACATATTTGGGAGGCATAAGAATAGATAGCTGATAGATTATGATGCTTTGTACGATATTATTAATCAAAATAGCTTTGCCTCCAAAAGATAAGATTTTACCTTTCCATAACTATAATTTATTTTGAACCTTCTTCCATAATTCTGTGAAATGAACCTTCCTCTTCCTACTATGTCCTATTGGACATCTCAAATATATTAAAGGAAATTTGCCCTTAGAAAATCGTGCAACTTTTTCTACTAATTGGAATAAGAATGTGTAGGCTTATTATGCAGAAAAAAAGACACTTTTGACCCTGCTAATCATCTGTCCAGATTGATTTTCATAGTCCACAAGAACCTTCATGATTAAGTACAAAGAAAATTTATCAACAGAAGCAAAGATAGTATGCAAGATAATTAATCTGATCACCCCATTTAGGAAGGGAAAACCCCCTAAAACCATTATAGGAAAACAAACTGTTAAGTTCTCTACTCAGCACTCCAGCAGCCATAATATACAAATCTGGAGACAAAGGATCCCCTTGTTTCACTCCTCTTGAAGAATTAAAAAATCCTTGTGATTTCCCATTTATCAGAATAGAGTACCAGTTATTATCCAGTAGTCTCCAAACCATGTCAGTCAAAGTATTAGAGAAACCCATCTGTTCCAAAACTTTGATTAGAAATCTTCACTCTACCCTATCATAATCTTTAGCCATGTCAAGCTTAATTACCATATTTATAGTCTTGATCCTTTTCCCAATATCAGTAATGATTTCCTGAGCTAGCAATACATTTTCAGTAATGCTTCTGCCTTTAACAAAATCAGACTGATTTTGGAAAATAAGCTTAGGAAGAACATCTCCAGTTCTGTCATGAATAATTCTAGAAATAATCTTATTAAGAAATTACTCAAACTTATAAGTCTTAAATCAGAGAAAGTCAAAAACTTTCTCTTTCTTTAGTAATAAGATCAAGTATGTATGAGTGATAGATTTAGGCAATGTTCTTCCATCAAAAAAGTCCTGAAATACCCTCCAAATATCATCTCCAATGATATCCCAACAAAATTAGAAAAAATATCCTGTGAATCCATCCAGACCACAGGCACTATCCACATACAACTCAAAACCCACCTTCTTAACTTCATCCAAAAGTGGTTGTTTCTTTAAGATCTCATTTTCTTCCTCTGTGATTAATTTAGGGATTAAATTAATCAGAGGAAAATCCTCAGAATCACTCTCACCAAAGAATTGATGTTGATAGAAGTCAATTTCTTCTATAGCTACCTGATAACTACCTTATGCCCAAGATCCATCTGATCTTTGAATTCTATTAATCTTTAATCTCTTCCTTCTACCATTAACCAAACTGTAAAAAAATTTGATATTTCTATCCCTTTTGTAAACTATTGAATACCATCTTTCTATATACAATATTCCTTCACATAATGTAAATATTGCCTCAATGATGTGTGTGCCCTTTGCAATATTATTTTATTGAAAGCAGAAGGATTTTATTCAAAAAGCTGCTCCTTAACTCTTACAATATCTTCCCTAATCTTTAACTTCTTACAAAATCTCCAAATATAACTCTGATTCATTCTGACAGAGCCATTTTGGTCTTCTTCATTTTTTGCTTCAACATGATAAATACATCATCACAACCTGTTGACTGTAATGGAACCCAATTATGCCTAACCACTTCTTTGAAACCATCATTGTCAGTCCAAAATTTTAGAAACCTGAAAGGTTTATGAATTTGCTGATAAGATACCGGTGGGGCCGGATGAGATACCGGTGGAGTTTTGGAAGTTCGTTGGAGAGGCTGGTGTAAGGTGGTTGACTGGATTGTTTAATGATATCTTCAGGATGGCAAAGATGCCCGAGGCGTGGAGGTAGAGTACCATGGTCCCTCTCTATAAGAATAAGGAGGACATTCAGAGTTGCAATAACTATAGGGGGATTAAGTTATTGAGTCACTCTATGAAGATCTGGGAGAGAGTGGTCAAGGTGAGGCTGAGACGGATAGTGTCTATTTCGGAAAACCAGTTCGGATTTATGCTCGGCCGCTCGACGACGGAGGCAATCCACGGTGCAGAGGTTAGTGGAGCAGTATAGGGAGTGGAAGAAGGATCTGCACATGGTGTTTATCGATCTGGAGAAGGCATACGACAAAGTCCCCTGGGAGGTGCTTTGGAGATGCTTGGAGGTGAGTGGAGTACCGCTGGCATATACCAGAGTAATTAAGGATATGTATGATGGAGCGAAAACCCAGGTGAGGACGGCGGGAGGAGACTCAGAGCATTTCACTGTCCTGACAGGATTGCACCAGGGATCTACTCTTAGTCCCTTTTTGTTTGCGTTGGTGATGGATGTGTTGACGCGGCGCATTCAAGGGGAGGTGCCATGGTGTATGCTTTTTGCAGATGATGTAGTTCTGATAGATGAGACTGAGGGGGCGTGAATGACAAATTAGAGGTGTGGAGGCAAACTCTTAAGTCTAAAGGGTTCAGGGTGAGCAGAAGCAAGACAGAGTATGTGGAATGCAAGTTTAATGAAGTGAGGCGGGAGAATGAGGTAGTAGTGAAGCTGGAAGCACAGGAGGTATGTAAGAGGGATAAGTTCAAGTATCTTGGGTCCGTGATCCAGAGTAACGGTGAGATTGACGAGGATGTCTCGCACCGTATTGGGGCGGGATGGATGAAGTGGAAACTCGCGTCGGGGGTGCTGTGTGATAAGAAGGTACCTCCCAAGCTTAAAGGTAAATTCTACAGGGTGGTAGTCCGTCCGGCCTTGTTGTATGGAGCGGAGTGTTGGCCAGTTAAGAACTCCCACATCCAGAAAATGAAGGTGGCAGAATTGCGGATGTTGTGCTGGATGTGTGGACTGACTAGAGGGGATAGAGTTCGGAATGAGACTATCCGGGAGAAGGTTGGTGTGACTTCAGTGGAGTGAAAGATGCGGGAAGCACGATTGAGATGGTTCGGACACGTGAAGAGGAGGGGCATGGATGCCCCGATCCATAGGTGTGAGAGGCTAGCGTTGGATGGTTTTAGGCGGGGTAGGGGTAGGCCGAAGAAGTACTGGGGCAAGGTGATTAGGCGGGACATGGAACAGTTACAGCTCACCGAGGACATGACCCTAGATAGGAAGGTCTGGAGGGCGCGAATTTCGGCAGAGGATTAGGGCCAGTTTAGGTCGCTAGTGTAGGGAATTACTTGGTGGGGGTTTTATTCCTGTTATGATTCCGTCTTTCGTGTTCCATGTTTTATTATGAATCTGTGTGCTTTCGTCTGCTTTCCTCTATTTTATATTACTTATGGGTGCAGTATTTATGTTATGTAATCTGCTTCTGTGCTTTACTATGTGTTTGTGTGGTATCTCGTGTCTTGAGCCGGGGGTCTATCGGAAATAGCCTTTCTACTTCATCAGAGGTAGAGGTATGGACTGCGTACATCTTACCCCCCAGACTCCACTAGGTGGGAATACACTGGGTTTGTTGTTGTTGTTGTTGTTGTTACACTCTCCACACTTTAATAGTAAAGGTGCATAGTCTGACCCTGTTCTGGTTAAGTGCTCCATTTCAACACAACCCATATCTCCCAGAAACTCTTGATTAACTACAATTCTGTCCAATCTCTTAAAAATACATTAGTCATCGACCCTACTATTCCACTAAGTGAAAGGACTCCCTTTGAAGTTAATCTCCATTAATTCACATGAATTAATACAAAAGGCAAACTCCTCATATTTATTAGGGCACACAGGAAGTCCGTTAATCTTATCTTCCTCATTCATGATAACATTAAAGTCCCCTCCAACCATTCATGGGACATTAATATTGTGATATAGAGAATAAACATCCTCCCACAGTGCTAATCTATCAACCTCATCACATTTAGCATAAATAGTTGTAGCCACTATCTAGGATCCATCCTGAAGGGACAACTGGCATGTTAGTTGTTGTTCTGAATCTGCAAGAATATTCACCTGTATGTGATCTTGGATAACAATCCAAATCTTGCCATTTATATTATAATTTGCATAATTCATGCTCAATCTTTTCTTATATTTTTGTATATTCTTAGCCTCTTGGAATGGTTCCATCAATGCAATCAACATAAATTTATGATGTCTATGAAGTATTTGAACTTTGTAAAATTCCTGTTGTGCTCTAACTATTCTGATATTCCAGAATAAAGCTTTTAACTTCATTGATTATAGGCTTTACCCCCTCTCCTGGCACTCCTTGTAGGTTTGTCAACTTTACCCCTATTTTTTTTGCCTTTTGTAATTACTTGAGGTGATAATCCTGTATCATTCATTAGTTGATGTAGACTTTCTTGATTATCACTCTTTTCTTTATCTTCTATCAAAGCTTCAACAATATCAGCCTTTTCTGACCCTATATCTTTAGTTAATTGGTGAGAAACCAAATCATGTAATGTCTTGTTAGGGGAACTCCTCTTTGCTGACAATGGCACCAATTTTTTCCTTCAAAACTTGACTTTAATATTGCAGATTTTCTTATTGTATCCTTGCAGTCCAATTCATCAACTTGAAGTGCTTTCTGGTTGGTTGCTTGACCAAGAACTAATTGCATATCCTAATAATTCATGTCAACAGGTAAATTCACATCCATATTCCCCTTTATTTATGCTTCATATCATCAACAACAACTAAACTAACACCTATAGAATTATTAAAAAAATATGAAACAGCTATAAAAGATGAATTTGGTAGCATGACAACAATAGAAGAAGAACAAGATGAAGAAAAAGATACAAATAGGAATTTAATGTTAAAATTAGCAATATGTAATATGTGTTATATAGATGAATATACTTGTGCATTTAAAGAGTACTATTATAAAGGAGTATATAGTATAGAAGAAAGTAAAGAAATAAGAAAATTATATTTTAATAAATTACCCGAACCATTTAGTTCAAAGATAATAAAAAGTTGGGAAGAAGCAAAAATAGTAGATATGTTAGGAGCAAGAATAAAATTTTTACAACAATGGTATAGAAACTTATGTGAAAAATATAGAGAAGAATTAAAAATGGAAAAAACATTGATAAAAAATTTAGTATGTTGCAAAAATAAAATAGCACCCTAATTTGGATGTGAAGAAAGATATTATAAGAAAAGAAAAAGACATAAGAAATATAAGAAATATAAAAAATCAAAATATAAATACAAGAAACCAAGAAAAAGATATTATGTAAAAAATTATAAATACAAAAGACCATATAGAAAGAAAAAATCTATAAAAGAATGTACTTGTTATAATTATGGAAAGTTAGGCCATTTAGCTAGAGATTGTAAATTACCTGAAAATCCAAAAAATAAACAAATATCAGAAATAAAAATAGATAATACAGAATATATGCAGGTAGATTATATAGATTATGAATTAGAAAGTGAGGATAGTATATATGAAATTTCAGAAAACGAAACAGATAATGAAGTAGATAGTGAAATAGATGAATCAAATGACTGAAGAAGATATAAAAATAATAACAAAGGAAGAATATTTAAATGATGAAGGAACAGAACAAAAAATAATATTTGACAGTAACATATTTGATGAAATAAAAGGAAAAGAATTAGACTTAAGTGTAGAAAAAATATTTAAAATACCAATAATAAAAAATATTTTTACTAGGAAAAAGGACGAATATTATGTAGTATGCCAAAAGGAACATGTAATAGACTGTAGATATGCAAAAGGCAAGGCTAGTATACCACTAGTAACAAAAAGAATAATTAATAAAGAGATAAATGATATAAAAAGTAAAGGAGATCCAATAAAATATGTACACCTTGGAGATACAGAGATATTAATAACAACATGTTTTAGAGAAGGAATAGATACACCAATAGAATTATATTTAGCAGATGATAGAATTATAAAACCTATAGAAAAAAGCATAATAACTGCCGTAAAAGGAAATCTAATATACCAAAAATTTAAATTTATAATAAGTGCAAATTATTCCGTAGCGGTAACAGATAAAAATATAGATGAATCACTCGTATTATATTGGAAAATATCCGGAATAGAATTAACCCCAGGAAGTAAAATATTTACAGCAAGATGCAAAAATTTATATGTATTAACAACAAAACATAAAATAACAGAAAAAATAAGATTAACAAAATACGAATAGAAAGTTCATTCGAACAAATTGTAAAAAACAATAGATTATAATGATTATAGCTACAAAGACATAGATATAGAAGAAAATTTAGAAATAGTAAATGATAGAATAAGTACAACGAAAAGAATAGCTGATGAAAAATCAGAATCATCAAGCTCATAAAAAAGAACAAGTTATGAAATAAATTCAACAAGTAATTTAAACCAATATTACATAACAGGAAAAATAAATGAAAAAGAATATTTAATACTTTTAAATACAGGACAAGAAGAAAATTATATAACAAAATATCTAGTAAAAAATGAAGAAATAAAAATTGATAATGATATGTGCCCAGATCTACCAAGAAGTTTAATAAATAGTAAAAATATAGTAGAAAAAGAAATAATAATAGGAATTAGAAAATAGAATTTGAAGTAAAGGAAGAAATGCAAAAAGCAGATATAATATTAGGAATAAAATGGCTAGAACAAGTAAAACCATATAATATAGAACATACACAATTAACCTTAACATATAACAAAGAGAAATTATTCTTAAGAAGAGCCTTAACATAAAATGAAAATATATGTATTCATGAAGATAGTAGTAGAAGGATATTACAGTAGATATTATACGTCCATGATAGATACAGGAGCATAAGCTAATTTATGTAGATATAATTGCTTACCAGAAAGTAAATGAGATAAATTAAAAATACCAATAATAGTTAAAGGATTTAATAATGAAGGAAGCCTAATTACTTATAAAGCTAGGAATGTAAAAATACAAGTATAGGATAAGATATTAACAATAGAAGAAATTTATAATTATGACCTAACATCAAAAGATATACTTTTAGGAATGCCGTTTTTAGATAAATTATACCCACATATAATAACTAGAACAGATTGGTGGTTTACAACACCATGTAAACATAAAGTAAGAGCAAAAAGAGTTAACAATAAAATGAGAAAGAAAACTGATTGGATAAAAGGAAGTGAAAAAATTACACAAAAGTTAGAAAATATAAAAAATACTGAAGATACAATAGAACTAGTAGTATTTTCGATAAATAAAACAGAAATAACTATATTTTCAATAAATAAGATAGAAATAATTAAGAAAAAATTAGAACAATTATATAGTGAAGATCCATTAAAAGAATGGGAAAAACATAAAACTACTATAAAAATTGAATTAATAGATAAAAATAGCATAATAACCCAGAAATCATTAACATATAATTTTGACGATTTAAAAGAATTTAAAATGCATAGAGATGAATTATTAGAAAAACAATATATACAAAAAAGTAATAGTAAACATAATAGTCCAGCATTTATAGTAAATATATATATTCAAACATAACTGGGCTTTGGGTACAACTGTCAACTGAATCCTTGTTCAAAACTGCATTTCTTTGTTGACGAGAAGTTGATTCAACCTGATCATTTGCTATTGCTTTGTTGATATGTAGATCATGTGGATCTTCATCTTGAATAACAGTATTACATTTTGTACTTTCATTTCTCCTGTCAGTGTTAATAGATTCCAGACCTCCTTGCTCTGTATATTCTCTCTTCTAAGATATGTAGTTATTTGTGTGACCACTTTGATATTTTTCTACATTCCATTGATTGTTTCTACTGTCCTCCTTGTGTTACTTCAGGATATCAAAAGAGTTTTTGGTGCTGACATTACTATTAGCCTGAATCCCTTCTTCCCTTTCTTCTTTATTCACCTCCACTGCAGTATGTAAAAACTTATTGGTTCCTTTTTCAAATTTGAATCTCTTGTTTGCAGGGTTCTAGTTTGCAAGCATCACTGTTCCATTCAGATATCTCCTTTGAACTAGTGTGTCATCTTTTCCATGATCTTCTTTTTCATGACCTTCTCTCCATACATCATATTTCTATTCTTGAGTTCTCAATTTAGGATATAAGCTTCTGCATTCTACCTCCTCATGCCCTTGTAATTTACAGGTATAGCAATATTTGGGAAACATATCATATTGAACTTTGACTGTTCGAATCCTAACCTCTTTAGTAGTGTTGTTGATCACTTCAATTTCTACATGATCAGGTAATTTGGCTGCTAAATCAACTTGCACTTTCACCCTTGCACAACTCGACCTGGTCTTATTGATTGTAGCTATATCCAGTTGGACAGGTTTTCCTACTGCAACAACTATTGAAAAGAGAGATTCCTTCACAAAAAGGTTGGTAAAATATCCAAGAACGAAATTCATGTCATCACCTACGTGTCTCCACCTTTGGATCAAATTTGGCATCATAAATAAAAGGTCTCATCTGATAAGCTAAGCCATCTTTTACCGTAATGTAATATACATTTTTCGACATCATGTTAATAAAGTCTTCCCTAAGCTCAAAGTGCATTAATATGTGCATGTTACACAATAAGCCAATCTTACAACCTCCTTTTATTTTGCATTGCTTTGGAATTTCAATTCTCAATTCGTCAATGTCAGGCCACCCATAAGAAAATTTTTCTATGACGGCATATTGAAGTTCTTCAATAATATTCATTTTATTAACTTCCTCCTCCGTCTATGTAACCCTAGGAACACCATTAATATAATCCACATGCTTAATATCAATGTGTTCAGTAGAGTTTTTCTTTGCATGAAGTACCTTAATAAGAGGTTTAAGCAAATTTGCATATTTAACATTGTGAGAACGAACTTCTACGTCAGCACCATTACTCTGAACATTGCTCACTACATCTACGATAGGCAAACTGATAGGTGCTTTTGACCCAACATGATTTTTGCTAGATGGAGGATGATAAAGTTCAGGGAAATCCTTAGGAGAAGTATACACAGTAATCACCTTTCCCTGGTCAGCCTCTGGTGGCTGACCAGTAGTCGACATGATAATTTCGGCGGCGTTTGTCTATCGTCGAACTTCTTTTTAAAGAAGAGGTCTCTGCCGTACATAAAATCTTCAATATACCAAAAGCACATAAAAAAAGTTAATAAAAAATCAATTAATTCCTGTCAATTTTTGTTAAGACTAAAAAATAAAGCTAAATTGAATAAGAAAAACAAGAACGATAAGTCCCGACCGCCGGCTGCCCCCACCGATAATCAAAATATTTTTATCATTTTTAGATGTTCTATTAATTACTACATTTTTGAATTATCTCAGTCGTAAACTTTTGAATGAACACGTTGCAACAATCTAGTGTGCCATTGAACAATACTGGAGACACTTTAATTTGAGGGGATCAGTTCCCTTAATTCATCTTTCTAATTCCTTACCCTCTCTCTCTCCCTACCCTCTCCCTACCCTCTCTCCACCCCCAGCTTACCGGCCCCCGGTCCCCGGCGCCGTCGCTGACCTTCGGCGCCGACCCGATCCGGCCGTCGGCTCCGACCTACAGTCGCCGGCGCTGACCAGACCGCCGGCTACGACCTCCGGTCGCCGGCGCTCCCTCTCTCTCTCTCTCCCTACCCCCTCTCCATCCCAAGCGCACCGGCCCCCGGTCCCCGGCGCCGTCGCTGAACGTCGGAGCCGACCAGATCCGACCGCCGGCTCCGACCTCCGGTCGCCGGCGCTGACCCGACCTG
>NW_025838334.1:73486-106176 GCF_002878395.1 Capsicum annuum | reverse complement strand
CTTTGCCTCTCTTGTATCGCAGTTTGTTTCTTCTTCTCATCTTCAACTTGTTGCATATACACCACAAACCTCAAAATATCCATGTCACTTTTCATCTAGACGGCCTTGCACTCAGACACTAAGTCTCAAGACAAGATCGAAGCTAACTTTCTTATCTTAGCCCTCATGATAGACACTAGTTTAGAAGCATAGCGAGATAACTGATGAAATTTTAGGGCATACTATTTCACAGTCATACTTCCCTATTTCAAATTCACAAACTCATCAACTTTTGCCTCCCTCAACTCCTAAAGAAAGAAATAATCAAGAAAAGCACCTAAAAAATCATCCGACAAGCTGACTCAGTATCATCAACCCCAGACTAATCCCACTTCTCATACCACTGATATGTTACATCCTTCAACTAATATGCAACAAACTCTACACCCTCCACATCTAAAATATGTATCACATAAAAAATCTTCTCAATCTCATCTATGAACCCTTGAAGATATTCCTCAACCTTAGAGCAGTAAAGGTCGGAGGATTCAACCTCATAAACTGGCCAACTCTAGTAACCTCAAAAGAGCTCACAATAGTACTAGTAGGACCCAACTGACATGATTGATATGTCACCAACTAGGTTAATAGATAAACGGAATGGCTGAATTCAGCATTATTAATATCTCCTAGAGGTGACTGAGCAGGGATACCACCAGCGAGAGAAGGATCAATGGGGATTGGTGGAACTCTATGAGGGAAATAAGAAGCAGTCACCCTAGCACAGGTCTCAATTCTATGAGTAGGATGAGTTCTGCCCATATTTTCCTCAAGAAGGATAGATAAGTTTCCACAAGCATCAGATCTTCTAGAATGTATTATCTAAAAAGCAAACAAATAGAAATTAGAGGAGATGTCAACACCTTACACTCTATATCCTAAAGGTAGATCACAAAAAAGGGAAACATTCCTAAATGTCTCATAGCCTCTACCTCATAAGTATGGAATGCTACACGCTCATAAAAAGGACTCTACTTGAAACAACTTTATGGACACCTAAAGTTACCAAACCTGGGATCTGATACCAACTTTGTAATGACCTAAACTAGGGTCTGGCCATGACGGGCATCCTAAATACAATAAAGATCGAGAACCACCCCCTTTACCGAGCTAAATAGATTATCATACACTAGTAACGGCTAAATTCCAAACATATAACAAGATAGCATTCTTAATAACTTAAAAGATATTTAGGGTTTGTCAACAACCGACAATTGATAACTGGTGACTAATAACCAATGCCTAAGTCTATAGTAATATCCATAAAGCCTCTACTAATCTAAAATATAATCTAGGTCGGGACATGGCCCCGGCTCTAACAATGACAATGACAATGATAATGAAAATGTTAAAGTGAACTCTTTAATTCTAGTTTATGGAAGAAGACTGATGGAATGATCAAGTCTTCCAGAGAATGGAAGATCACCATTTTTCTATAAATGACCGACAAAAACCAAGTAGATCCACCTAAGATTATGCAGAAAAAGTAGAAGTATCTTCGATGCCTGCATCACATAAGGATACAACATTCGAAAACGGTTAGTAGGTTGAGCACTAGTATGTTACTCAGGGATAGGGGATCAAATAATGCCAAGTAATTCCATTTCAAACCCACTGTACATGTTCACATACATGCATACATATATATAATAGATGTCGGGGCATGAAACAGGGTTCTGCATGATAGTAAAGCATTATCCTAGACTATGTATCTCAACCATCATAAACAGGCGCCCATGAGCTATATAGGTTCAGCTCTCTCTATTGAAAAGGCCTCAATGTGCATTAACCGCACGAAATGAAGGTATCAAGAAAGACCAAGGAATTCCCTAACGTCACATCAATTCAATATAAAATATATATCAGTAGTGTAAATTGTGCACATGATCATCAAGATGAAACCTCATGTCGGCAAACATGAGTTTCCAGTATAAGTCATCTAAGACCCACACCTTCACGACTTAGCTATATAACTCCCATTAATCCCAATTTAAAACTACTTTCATAAAACCTATTTATTAACCAAAGAATCAATCATTAAGGTACACCATAGGTATCATCATATCCTTACACTTGCAAGCTTATCTCTATGCCATAACAATAACATTAACTTGGAGAAATGTCTCAACCCCCTTTGTTAATTAAATCAAACTTAGCCAACAAGGCCCTCAAAATCTATTTTCACTATTTAGCCATTTATACAATCCAATATCATTAGTGGGTAAGTCAAACCAAGTGACAATTTCATAATTGAAAACCAATGGGTTGAGAAAACTCAATTATTCTAAACTAATTCCAAGTTTAAATGTCAATTTAGGGGAAAACCTTGACCCCCACTCTAGTTCTTATACCCATGCACCCTATTCATTTAAAAAGTATTGATAAAGCATAAACATTACACATAAAACCATGGGAATCTAATTTAAGAACATTCATTTGAAAAAGCCCTAAACCCATATTCATAAACCACAATTAAATCATAAAAATAATAATTTAAATATGTGCCTTCAATAAAATAAGATTAGGGAAGAGTAACATGCCTGGAACACCAAGATTTATGGAGATAAATCAATCCTTGAACCTTTAGATGACCAACTTCTTGGAAACCCTAAGTATCTTGACCTTGGAGAATTTAGAGAGTTTGAGAGAGTTCTTTGGGTGATAAAGTATTGGAAATAATGCCCCAAGAGTGTTTTATGGTCATGGGTACTAAGTGGGTAAAAAGGGAAATGTCTAAAGTGCCCTTAATTAAAAAGATGAAAAATTATCGCAAGTGACTATGAGTCACTATACGACTTGCAAGGACTCATTAAGGCTCCTCGCCACAAGTCTTAGTCTGGACAAAAGTTAAGGGTCCTCTTTATGTTAACCCTAAAACACATTATGAGACTCTACGACTCATTGGGTCCAAGTCATAGTTAAGAGAGAATACTTTAGGCATCGCACTAACTTTTCTACGGCTGGGTTATACGACTCATTTTAAGTCCTTACAACTTGTCCCCTAGTCGTGGTAACAATAAAAACTCCAGGACAACATACTGGCCAAGATATGTTGGGTCCTTATGACCCGCAATGACCCGTGATGACTCGCAGAGATGGTCATCGACTGAGTAGTAAGTCTAGAAACTCAAAAATACAAGGACCAAAATTTGAGGTATTTCATCAGAATACCTAAATTTATTACTCTATCTTTCTCCAATGTCTGCTTGCTTCTTTGTCTCATCTTAGACCTGTTGTATATATACCACAATCCTAGAGATATCCATGTCCTGTCAAACAAGGCATCCTTGCACTCCAATACCAAGTACCAAGACAAACCTGAAAATAACTTTCTCATTCCAGCCCTCATAGAAGATACAACCTCTAAAACATAATGAGACAGCATATGAAATTTTGAGGCATACTCCTTCCTCGTCATGTTTTCAAGCAACCAAGGTTGCATTTAATACTGGTTTTTAGTGTTTTAGGGTAAGGAGCTAACTAAAGGAAAAGACTCAAAAAAATAGCAGAAAAAGACTTCTGATGGTCAAAATAGTGGACCATCAGTTTTGCAACAAACCGCCAACTCAACCATTAAATGGAGGGAGAACCCATAAGTTGTGAAGTCCTATCGACGGACCATGTGGTGGATCATCAGTTTTGCAATGGACCACCACTTTGGCCATCAGCGCTTAACAAAACCAGGCATCTTGAAATGCTCAGTGACGTCCTATATGGTGGACCATCGATCTTACGATGGACCACCACTCCAATGTCAGGATTATCAAGAATTTGATGAACCTCCAAGATCAGAAGCGATGAACCAAATGGTGGACCATCAGCCTTGTGATGACCACCACTTTGGCCATTATTTTGGGTGTGGATTTTATATTATTTGAATTTTAAATTATTTTTATGTGGGAACATATAAATACCCAATTTTAGGTTTTATTTGACATCTTTTATCCATCTTTTATCTTTTATAAGGGTTTCCAAGACATGAAATAGATTATTACATATTTTTTCAAAGATTTATTCTAGAATTGGGGATCAAGATTTCCTTATCATATTTCTATTAAAGATTGAAGAACAACAATTGTTATTTTTGTAAGTAAATTTTGAATTAATTTATGAATCTTACAAAGGTTACTTCTCTTTCTATGATGGAAATATGTGACTAAGATCCCATAACTAGGGTTATGGGAGCCTTGATTTAAAAAGCTGATTAGGTTGTGATTCTAGAAAATTCCTATGATTAATTGATATTACATAAAATCTTTTTCACTTAAATGACTTTCTTTGGTTGCAAACTTGAAAAGTTAGCCCAAGAACATCACTTTTTTGAATAGAAGAGTGATTGTTGGGAAAAGAACGGGTTTACATAAATCTAAAGTCTTTAACCTTTGGATAGAGGGTAGATACCTTAACCAGATCAACCCATGTGAGAACATCGTTAGATAAATAGTATGTTTCTTAAGTTTGAACGAATTAGGGGATAAGCTACTCATTTTAGGTTGAGAAACTAAAGGGTAAATCATAGAATTCAATTAATCTGGAAATTAAAATTGTTCATTGGAAATCCAAAATAGCTCACAACCCTAGCTGTTTAAGTATCTTTGTAACCATAACTATAGTTTGACTACTCTTATTGAATTACTATTTGTAATACAATCGATATTTGGATTACTCTCTGTGAAAAGCATTTAAATACAATTGATAAATCAAAACTCCCTCTATTCTAGAACCTTCGATTAATAGTCTAATAACAACCACAATACTTAGTGAACACATTATTCCCTGTGGGATTCAACACCCTACCCAGTTGGGTTCTATATTTGACAGTAACCGCTTACCCTTTAATAAGAGAGGTGTAATTTGGGCATATCAAATTTTGGCGTCGTTGCCAAGAAATATAGCTGTCAATTAAGTTCGTGTTTGTTAATTGACCTTTGGTCAAGTTTCCCAAATTGTACTTTTGTTTGTTGTTTTTGTTCTATGCAAGGAAATTATTATGTATGCCAAGTATAAGGAGATCGAGTGAACCATTATTACCAATACATCCTGAACCGCAGTTAATTGGCAGAATGGTAGAGCCCCCAAGATGCTAAAAGACTAGCTATTCTGGCTAGAGGTCAACTAAATTAGCAGAATGATGGCCAGCAGGCACGTCATCCTAATCCTAACAATGATGATTTGGGGGATGATGATTTGTTAGATCCTGTTGACCCAAGGCGTGCATAGAATATGGGTACACTAGTTAATAGGAATGTAAAAAAAAATTGCCCTTTTAGGGCAAGACAAGAACGCCAACCAGTGCAGCGAAGATAGAACGGATGGAGTAGGTGCAATTGGAGTACGATAATTCAAATCCTTTATTTTAAGGGGTTGTTTGGTGGTCTTCTTGGATATGATCCAAACATGCATTTGGTGAATTTGGTCACCATTTGCAAGTCTTTTGATATTCTAGGAGTAGGTCAGAATGTTATCTGCCTATGTTTGTTTCCGTTGTCTCTGTCTAGGGAGAAAACACTCTAGCTAAATAAACTGACTCTCGACTCTATAACCAATTAGAGGTATTTGAAAGAGGCTTTTATAGAAAGGTTCTTTCCACCCTCTAGAAAGGTACAGTTGAGGGATGAAATTAGTACTTCAGATAACTTTCCATTGAAGCTCTTCATGAGACCTAAGGAAGGTTTAAAAAGAAGCTGATGCAATTCCCAAACCATAACATGATCGATATTTATTTGATAAAGACTCTTTATTGAGTTTTGAACTATATTACAAAGCCAGTCTTGGATAATGATGGAGGAGGGTCATTTGTTAACCTTACTTTTCCAGAGGCCTCAGAGATGCTTGATCGGATGACCAAACAAAGTAGAGCTTGGCATACCAGGGATTATGTGATAGTAAGCCCTACTGTATCTCGTAGTATAAATGCAGAGCAATGCAAGAAAGAGAAAGAATGTGACCAGGATATGGAATATTTAAAAACACAGATGGATTTGCTAACTAAACATCTATTGTCTAGAAAAATGGAGAAGGTAAAAGCTGTTGCATCCTAGGGAAGAGCTGATTTTGATTCGGAAGAAGAGGTGAACTATCTAAATAATCAAAAGGGTTTCTGAGGAAATATCCAAGGAAATCAAAGTCAAAACTATTATGACAAAGCTGGTTACAAGGATAGAGATCAAGGGAACTGAAAGAGAAAAAATGATAGGAGTGGACTATATGTACCTCCTGGAAGTAGAGATAATGCTGCAACTAGCCCTGGAAAGATATCCATAGAGGACATGATGGAGAAATTATTAAAGGGAGTTGAGACTACTAACTCTGGGGTGACTACTATGAAAAGTGATTTGTCTTTCTTAAGTCAGTTGGTAAACGTACACTCTACTTCTATCAAATAGTTGGAGCAGCAGATGAGCCAACTCTCAAGAACATTGAATCAAAGAAAGAGTAGAACCTTTCCAAATGATAAAGTTTAGAATCCTCAAAATGATATCTCTTACATGGAAATTACCACAAAGAGTGGTAAGGTATTACCAGGCCCATCTGGGGGAAAAGCTGTGATTGCAGAGGATATTGAGCATAAAGAAACTTATATAGTGGAGACTGAGAAATTGGATAAATTTATTGCTAATACACCATCCAACCATCAGCAGGTTGATGAGTTGGAGAAGAGCAAGGGAAAGAAGCCTGAAGTTGTGGTTACTATGCTCTCAAAACCACCTCCTCCATTTCCCCATCGATTGAAAAAAAAGTTTGATGACATAAATTTTGGCAAGTTTATGGTCATGCTTAAGCAGTTGACAATCAACTTCCCATTGGTAGATGCATTAGACCAAATGCCTAGGTACACAAAATTTATGAAAGACCTTATTATGAAGAAGCGAACAGTTAGTTATGAGAAAATAGACAATCTCTATCATTGTGGTGCTATTTCCATATGGTGGTTAGTGTAGAAGAAGGTAGGTCCGAGAGCATTTACTATCCCATGCACTATTAGTCCTCTTGATTTTACAAAAGCTCTATGTGATTTGGGAGCCAGTATAAACTTGATGCCGCTTGTTGTGTATAAGAAGCTGGGTTTGGAGGATCCTACTTCCACGATCATGATATTAGTTATAGCAGACAGATTTATGAAGCTTCCCATGAGGATTTTATATGACGTATTAGTGAAGGTGACCAGTTTTATATTTCCAGCTGATTTTGTCATTCTCAATTTCGTGGTGGACTTCGAGGTGCCCATAATCCTGGGTAGACCTTTCCTCACAACCGGGAGTGTACTTATTGATCTAAAGGCAAATGAGCTACTATTCAGGCTGTGAGATAAAGTAGTTCGATTTAATGTATCCCAGTCCATGAAAAAACATAAAGATATGAGCGTATTTTCGATTTTAGATATTTATTATGAGGAGGAGAAGGAAGTACCTATAGAGGAAAAATTTGCTATAGAGACTTTAGCTGCTACATAATGAATTTTGATCAAGACGGTATTGAAGATTATGAGGAGACTGTATGTGCACTAATAGGCATGGGGTCTTATTCTTATGCACCCAAAAAGCTGGATTTGGACTTGAAAAATCATCCAAGTCCACCAGCCAAGTTGTCTATTAAACAGCCACCTACTTTGGAGTTGCAAGAGTTACCCATCATTTGAGGTATGTGTTCATGTGTAGCGGGAATACACTACTTGTTATTATTACGACTGACTTAGGTGAACAATAGGTGGAAGCCCTTATCTCTGGTCTAAGAAGATATAAGAGGGCTATTGGTTGGATGATTACAGATATTATCACTATCCCTCTTGGTATATGCACACATAAATCTAGCTAGAAGAGGATTGTGTCCTGACTATTGAGCATCAGCGTCATGTAAACCCACCTATAAAAGAGGTGGTAAAGAAAGAATTCATCAAGTAGATGGATGCAAGAGTGGTATACCCCATCTCAGATAGTAAGTAGGTAACTGCTGTTCAGTGCGTGCCCAAGAATGGGGGCATGACAGTGGTAGGTAATGAGAAGAATGAGTTGATTCCACTCAGACCTGTTATTGGATAAAGAGTGTGTATGGATTATAGAAAACTCAACTTGTAGACATTGAAGGAACACTTCACAATGCCTTTCATGGATCAAATACTTGATTGGTTGGAGCGAAGATGTTGGTATTGTTTCTTGGATAGTTATTCTATTTATAATCAGATTTCTATAGCCCCAAAGGATTAGAAGAAATTAAAATTTACCTGCCCATATGGTACTTTTATATTTAAGCGGATGCCATTTGGATTATGTAATGAACTCACTACTTTTCAACGGTGCATGATGTCTATTTTCTTAGATATGGTTGAAGACACCTTGGAGGTATTTATGGATGATTTTTCTGTGGTAGGAGATTTGTTTGAGTTGTGCTTGGTAAATCTACGTAAGGCCTTAAAGCAGTGTGAGGAGTTCAATTTGTGCTTAATTGGGAGAAATTCCACTTCATGGTGAAGGAAGGCATTGTTCTCAAACACAAAATTTCAGCAAAGGGGATTGAAGTTGATCGAGCTAAAGTTGAGGTTATAGAGAATCTTCCACCTTCTATTTCAGTGAAGGGGGTGCGTAGTTTCCTTGGTCATGCTGGCTTCTGTAGGAGGTTTATAAAGGACTTATCAAAGATTGCAAAACCCCATTGCAAACTTTTGGTGAAGGATGTCAAATTCTCCTTTGATGATGATTGCTTGAAGACATTTGAATGCCTTAAAAGGAAGCTGGTCGATGCTCCTAATATTGTTGCACCGGTTGGTCAAAACTATTTGAGATCATGTGTGATGCAAGCGGTGTTTCCTTGGATATGTCCTTGGATAAAAGAAAGACAAATTTTTTTATCCAATCTATTATGCCAGCAAAGCGCTGAATGGAGCTCAAAAGAACTATACCGTCACAGAATAAGAACTTCTTGCAGTAGTCTATGCTTTTGAGAAGTTCCGGGCTTATTTGCTAGGAACCAAGGTGGTGTTCCGCACTGAACACAAAGGCTTGAGATATTTGATAGAGAAAAAGGATGCAAAACCAAGGTTGATCAGATAAGTGCTGCTACTTCAAGAATTTGACTTTGAATTCAAAGATAGAAAGGGTTGCAAAAACTGAAGCTGGAAAGTGAACAAGCAGTTAGAGATGAATTTGAGATCAATGATGCATTTCCAGATGAGGAAATCTTGGCTGTTGTTATCAAGAAAATACCTTGGTATGCTGATTTTACAAATTATGTGGTGATCTAGGTGATACCAGGGAATCTTTCCTTTCATCAAAGGAAAAAAGTTCTCCATGATGTGACCCATTACTTCTAGGATGATCCATTTCTTTTTCGGTGATGTACGGATGGTATTATTAGATAGTGCATCCCAGAAGTAGATATGTTAAATATACTAGAAGAGATTCATGCTTCCCCCGTTGTAGGCAACCATATAGATGATCGGACGGCAAGGAAAGTGCTTCGGAGTGGCTACTATTGGCCCTCTTTGTTCAAAGATTTCTACGAGTTCGTGAAGAGGTGTGACCATTATCAAAGGCAAGGGTCCATCTCAAAGCATCATGAGATGCCAATGTCTAAAATACTGGAGGTAGAATTATTTGATGTTTGGGGCATTGATTTCATGGGGCCCTTCATGAGCTCATTTGGGATGAAGTACATATTAGTGGTCGTTGACTACATGTCAAAATGGGTTGAGGTAGTGGCTCAAGCAGATAATGAAGCGAAGAGAGTTGTTGCATTCTTAAGGAAAAACATCTTCTCTCACTTTGGGGTACCACGTACCATTATCAGTGATGGAGGATCACAATTTTGCAAAAAAATATTTAGAGCTACCTTGGAAAAATATGGAGTTAAGCAGCTTAAAGTAGCTACACCATACCACCTGCAAACTAGTGGAATGGTAGAAATCACTAAGCGGGAAATCAAAGTTATCCTTGCCAAGACTATAAATGCTAGCAGAAAGGATTGGTCTAGGAAGTTGGACGATGTCTTATGGGTATATCAAAAGGCTTTCAAGACACCTATTGGCATATCACCATACCAATTGGTTTATGGAAAGGTGTGTCATTTACCTTTTGAGCTAGAGCATAAAGCGTTGTGGGAACTGAAGCGGCTTAACTTGAATTAGAATGAGGCAGTGATATGAGACTGGGGCAGCTAAATGAGATGGATGAGTTTCATCTTGGAGCTTATGATTGGGCTGATCTATACAAGGAAAGAATGAAGAAGTACCACAATCGCAGGATTGAAAAGCGGGATTTCCAGAGAAGTGACTCGGTGCTTCTGTTCAACTCTAGAATCAAATTGTTTCCAGGCAAGCTCAAATCCAAATAGTCTAGCCCATTTAAAGTGAGTCAAGTCTACTCATCTGGAGTAGTCAAACTTGAAAATGAAGATAGAAGTATCTTCAAAGACAATGGGCAACGAGTCAAACTATACATCGATCCAATGCACTCGATAAGAAGTATTTATACTATCTATCGTAATGAAGTTTAAGTAATCGCGATAACTGGGTCGTGCCACAACGATAAATTAGGCGCTAGTGGAAGGCAACCAACGGTGTGTTGTTGTAAAGCATTAGTTAAATTATTTTTGTCATTTAGTGTGTTGTTGATATGTTTGTGTAGTGTGCAGGATCAAAAATGCAGAAAAAAAAAAGAAGTAATATAGCTAGAAAGGGGTTTTAAAATTGAAGCTACTAGAACAAAAGTGACAGCCGATTTGGTGGGCCACCAGACACATGACGGATCACTATTTCCACCGTCACAAAAATGATAAAAAGTTCATTTACTGGAAAAATTTTAAGGTCAAAATGGTGGACCGTCACAAATTTGGCGGACCACCACATCGACCGTCAAAAATCAAGCTGGTGGCCTAGGTTCTGGTAAATAGCGACGGTCAAAGTGGTGGATGATAACGCTTAACTTACACCTCAAATTAGTGTAAGGCGGTCTTCGTCAATATATTTACCCAACTTTGGAGCCGGGGTCGAATCCACAGGGAACAATGTGAGTGGTGATTAAACAAGTTTGAAATTATAGCTACAAGTTAAATTCAAACTAATGATACAAAAATATAAAATGGGGTTTTATTTTTAACGTTTGTAATCAATATACATGGAAAACTAGAGTTATGTTCACTGTGGGTTTCGGGAATTGACAGATACTAGGTACTGCTTAGGACTCTTGAAGTAAGTAGGAACA
The DNA here is from genome assembly GCF_002878395.1 of Capsicum annuum. Taxonomy (NCBI): domain Eukaryota; kingdom Viridiplantae; phylum Streptophyta; class Magnoliopsida; order Solanales; family Solanaceae; genus Capsicum; species Capsicum annuum. The sequence goes on along the minus strand of NW_025838334.1, from coordinate 94,942 downwards.
ACAGAATATCCCTGACGACTATACTATCTGACTTATTTCTCGACCTCACCAGATAATTTATTATCTAATTCTCTCAAACTTAGATAACTTATCTATTTCCAATAGGATGTTATATCAGGTATATTAATCTAGTTACGGCATTAATCATTAAATAGAAGGTTGGTAGCTTCCGAGTCCCTGTTGATAATTTACGTCCTCTAGTCTATTTCTCTGTTCAAGCAAATAAACCTAAGGCATAACCTATTGTTTGCAGCCATTAGATTTTAAGTTAAAATAAAAGAATTTCAAGACGTCCTACTAGTCTTTGAACCCTTTAAGTACCTAGTAGCATATCAAACCCTAATCCATGGATCCCATAACTCGAGCTAATGGAATTAGCCGTTTAAGATTTGATGAACGAAATAAAAAGATGAATTCATGATTGTATGGATAAACTTACGAATGGATAAAAACAACAATTATTTCTGAAATTGAATCACAAGAGAATAATCCACCATAGTTGATAAGTGTTGAAGGGAAAACAAGAAAAATACTTGACGAAAAAAATGAGGCAATGTACGTTCCTCCCCCAGTTTTTTAAAAAAAATTGAGAGATTCAAAGATTAAAAGAAGATCGTCCATAAAACCCTAAAAGATGCTATTTATACTTAACCCTAATTATGGAAATAAAATAACAAAAATCATAAAATTCTTCGGATTAGGTGACGCCGTCGCTGACGCCACGTCAAGGTTCTGACGCCTTATCACGGATGGTGTTAGAATTGGTCCAGTTGCCTTCAAAATCTATCTTAGGATGATGATTTATCTGGTGCCACATTACCGATCTGATGGCGTATCACCAACGTCATTAGATTTCTTCTTCAAGCTCAATTCTCTAGTTTAGGCTGACGCCCATCACGACGCCTTATCAACTCTTTGACGCCTTGTCACCAATGTCGTCAGAACTTCCTATTTGATTTCAACTCTCTGGTTAGGGCTGACGCCAATGCTGATAGCCTATCATAAGGTTGACGACTTATCACGATCTTCATCAGCCATGTTTTCAGCTCTTTTTCTTAGATTTCAGCTCATTTGCTCCATTGTTATTTTTTTCCATGCATCTTGACTTTCCTACAAAATCTTAAGAAATAACATCAAAAACACCAATAATTACTTAAGAACTTACAATTAGTTCAAGTTAAAAAGTCTTAAATGTGCTTAAAAAATCTAGCACATCAACACCCTCAACTTAAAACAATTGCTTGTCCTCAAGCAACTACATAACACCATACTACAATGCTTAACCAAGAGACACATAAGATACCTATCACAGTTAATTATCAAGTTTAGCTCAAAACTCATGGCACTCTCCGCGTTTGATTACATATAAATCCAATTGAGCATATCAATGAAGATTAACAATGTGACCTAAAGGAATCAAGATATGGCATTAATTCAACGACAATAACCATACATATGTACAAGTTACACTAGCCAAACAAGTAAATAGCTAGCAATGCAACCGACGTGCCCTTACAACAAAGAAGTCCCTCCTCACTCATATATGAACTCAAGCATGTCAATGCGGGGACGGTCAAGAGACACTCACTCTTAGAAAGAAATTCAAATCAATGCATGTCAAATGCCATATGATTGCCCTTATTTTCATTACCAAGGTGTCCAGACAGGTAAGTTAGGATCACTATTGGTCTTTTCTTCATCTTGTAATGTAGGCTAAGGGTTGGTATGATATTCAATGGCATTTAGAGTGACTAAGCTTCCTTGGTACGACCTTAACTTTTGGGGTTCACTTATTAACCTTTTTCTTCTTCTCCATTTCTTGATCACACATTATTCAGGATGGATGTGGCTTTTCTTTTTCATTTTTTTTCTTTTCTTATTCTTCTTCCACACCACTCAGCTTTTTATTCTTTTTCACTTCTTCTATTCTTTTTATTCTAACTTTCTTCATACCTAGTTTACATCACGCACCCCTATGATGGACACCTTCAAATTAGGTTGTTTTCCTAAGTCAAGGTGCACAGTGTCCAAAGAGGATCAGGGCCAAAACAGGTTTATTATGGTCTAAATAGGAAGGTGATAGGTGTCATAGAAAGAAATTGTCAATTCAAGCTCAAAATAGGGATAAAGAGATATCATCCATACAGGGAAGGTCATTTAGGTAAAACAGTGACTTAAAAATCAAAACGGCCTATGATCTTTTCTTAACCCCTATCTTTCAACCAAGGTAAGACTAACCGGGCAAGTTCTAGATTCAACACACATAGGGAATTGAGTAAGACCTCACACACACACATGGCACAATGGTATATCATAAGCTACTACCTATTCGGTTCATACGATTGTTTAGCAGTGGATATCATGTCACTAGTACTAATGCCATAACAAGATGCACAGTGGTCTCACCTAAATGTATATCACACAGTTATAAAATAGACTAATGAAGAGGTTTTTATCAGTATCAAAAATCAACAAAAATATGTCAACTATCCTAGATACTTATTTTTCTCCCAATTAACCACAACACATCACAAAACAAAACACAATACACCTAAACATACCGGCTCTACTAGGAACAAGACTCCAGGAAAAAAAGGCACGGCAACAAAAACCTCAGGAGGATATCAACACTACAAGTAGCCCCACCCTCAACTTAATATCATGCATTGTTCAAAACACGTCAAATCAAAACAAGAGAGTTAGAAACATACCTGTGGCACCATAGGTGCGAAGATCTGATGTCAATCACATAATATGAATACAAACAACAAAATATCTTGGGTTGCCTCCCAAGAAGCGCCTAGTTTAACATCGCGGCACGACCCAACTCATCTTTTTCCTCCACCTTGAGGATATGAATTTCACCCCCAACTTAGAGTCCATCTTCTTACCTCGCTAATAGGGAGGTGGTACAAAGATTAAGAAGCCGAGTAATGAATGATGCATGGTAAAAAACTTGAACTTAAAGTGAGGTGTGTTCTTATGTTGTTTATCATGTGTAAAATAAAGAATATAGGATTCGTGTTCCTCATCTTTACAGTCTTCCACTAGTTTAGATGAGTCAAGAAATAAGATATTATCTAAACATAATGTGGAAAAATGCTTTAAGTGTGGCCCAACAAATCCTATGTCAAAATTTACACTATCCTCTACACACTCACTTTTATTCATCTTCTCAACATTTTTACTTTGAATTGGGCTAGAGTCTTCATAAGAGATTGGCTTGGCTTCTTCTTTTGCCTCTAGCACCATTTCTTCAATCTTGGCATCATCCCTCATGGTTGGCTCGATTGATTGGGAAATCTCCAAGGGTTGATCAACATCAAGCTCATCATCAGTATGGGAATCTTGCTCTTCATCGTCACACTCTTCCATTATTTTAAATGATTCCACAGACAAGATATCATCTAAACATAATGTAGAAAAGTGTTTTGGATGATTGACCTCGATATCCATCTCTTCTATCCTTTCTCTTCCCTTCCTAAATGCCCTAATGTCTGGAAGTATGTCACATATGGTATCATTTATTGTGTCTATACGATCAAACATTAGTTGAAACTTAGCTTCAATGTCACTCTTTCCAGTGCTGCATTCTTCCTTTTCTTGACCATAAGACCTGTCATACTCATAAGAAGAACTAGAACTTAGGTTAGAGCAATAGGAGGAGGGGGAATTTGATAAATCACTCCAATGTCCATCTTGACCACCACATAAAGAACCATTAATCTCCCGGTATGATGGAGATGGTGCATACATCTCTCTCCGGGGAGCATATCTATAGTTATGCCAAATATGGGGTCCATCATAATATGGACATGGATCATCCAGATAAGATTTCCAACCATCAAACTCACATTCATTCCATGATGCCATAGTAAGACATAAGAAAAAATAAATAAAATTTGCCTAAGACACGAAACAAAGGAAATCACAAACAAATATTTACAAGTTCGAATTCACGCAAGTAAGGTAAAATTCCAAACCAACTTAATAAGCCAAATTATTCCCCAGCAACAGCTCTACTTTTTATGACGCTCAACTTACACCTCAAAATAGTGTAAGGCGATCGTCGTCAATATATTTACCCAACTTTAGAGTCAGGGTCGAATCCACAGAGAATAATGTGAGTGGTGATTAAACTAGTTTGAAATTATAGCTACAAGTTAAATTCAAACTAATGATACAAAAATATAAAATGGGGTTTTAGTATTAATGTTTGTAATCAATATACATGGAAAACCAGAGTTATGTTCACTGTGGGTTTTGGGAATTGACAGATACTAGGTACTTCTTAAGACTCTTTAAGTAAGTAGGAATGGCAAAATCTCCCTGACGACTATACTATCCGACTTATCTCTCAACCTCACCAGATAATTTATTATCTAATTCTCTCGAACTTAGATAACTTATCTATTTTCAATAGGATGTTATCTCATGTAGATTAATCCAGTTACGGTATTAATCATTAAAAAGAAGGTTGGTAGCTTCTGAGTCCCTGTTGATAATTCATGTCCTCTAGTCTATTTCTCTGTTCAAGCAAATAAACCTGAGGCATAACCTATTAACTGCAACCAATAGATTTTAAGTTAAAACAACAGAATTTCAAGACGTCCTACTACTCTTTGAACCCTTTAAGTACCTAGCAGCATATCAAACCCTAATCCATGGATCCCATAACTCAGGCTAATGGAATTAGCCGCTCATGATTTCATGAACGAAGTAAAAAGTTGAATTCATGATAGTATGGATAATCTTACAAATAGATGAAAACAACAATTGTTTCTTCAATTGAATCACAAGAGAATAATCCACAATAGTTGATAAGTGTTGAAGGGAAAACAAGAAAAATACTTAACGAAAAAGATGAGGCAATGTACGTTCCTCTCACAGTTTTTTTAAAAACAAGATTTAGAGATTCAAGGATTAAAAGAAGATCGTCCATAAAACCCTAAAAGATGCTATTTATACTTAACCCTAATTATGGAAATAAAATAACAAAAATCATAAAATTCTTCAAATTAGGTGACGCCTTCGCTGACGCCATGTCAAGGTTCTGATGCCTTATCACGGATGGCATCAGAATTGCTTCAGTTACCTTCAAAATCTGTCTTAGGATGATGATGTATCTGACACCGCATCATTGATCTGACGGCATATTACCAACGTCATCAGATTTCATCTTCAAACTCAATTCTCTAGTTTAGGCTGACGCCCATCGTGATACCTTATTAGCTCTTTAATGCCATGTCACCAATGTCGTCAGAACTTTCTCTTAGACTTCAACTCTCTGGTTAGGGCTAACGCCAATGCTGATAGCCTATCATAAGGCTGATGACTTATCACGGTCTTCGTCAGCCATGTTTTCAGCTCTTTTTGCTCAGATTTCAGCTCTTTTGCTCCATTGTTGTTTATTTCCATGCATCTTGACTTTACTACAAAATCTTATGAAATAACATCAAAAACACCAATAATTACTTTAAAACTTACAATTATTTCAAGTTAAAAAGCCTTAAATGTGCTACAAAAATCTAGTACATCAACACCCTCAACTTCAAACAATTGCTTGTGCTCAAGCAACTACATAACACCATACTACGATTCTTAACCAAGAGGCATATAAGATACCTATCACAGTTGATTATCAAGTTTAGCTCAAAACTTATGCCACTCTCCGCGTTTGATTACTTATAAATCCAATTGTGCATATCAATGAAGATTAACAATGTGACCCAAAGAAATTAAGATATGGCATTAATTCATTAACAATAACCATGCGTATGTACAAGTTACACTACCCAAATAAGTAAATAGCTAGAAATGCAACCGATGTGCCCTTAAAACAAAGAAGTCCCTACTCACTCATATATGAACTCAAGCATGTCAGTGCGGGGACGATTAAGAGACACTCACTCTCAGAAACAAATTGAAATCAATGCATGTCAAAAACCATATGCTTGCCCTTATTTTCATTACCAAGGGGTCCAGGCAGGTAAGTTAGGATTACTATAGGTCTTTTCTTCAACTTGTAATGTAGGCTAAGGGCTGGTATGATATTCAATGGCATTTAGAGTGACTAATCTTCCTTGGCACTACCTTAACTTTTGGGGTTCACTTATTAATCTTTTTATTCTTATTCTCCATTTCTTGATCAGACATTATTCAGGATGGATGTGGCTTTTCTTTTTCATTCTTTTTCTTTTCTTATACTTTTTCCACACCACTCAGCTTTTCATTCTTTTTCACTTATTCTATTCCTTTTATTCTACCTTTCTTCATACCCAGTTTACATCACACACCCCTATGATGGCCACCTTCAACTTAGGTTATTTTCCTAATTCAAAGTGCACAGTGTCCAAGGAGGACCAGGGCCAAAATAGGTTTATTATGGTCTAAATAGGAAGGTGATAGGTGTCATAGAAAGAAATGGTCAATTCAGGCTCAAAATAGGGATCAAGAGATATCATCCATACAGGGAAGGTCAATTAGGCAAAAAAATGACTTAAAAAACAAAACGGCCTATGATCCAATCTTAACCCCTATCTTTCAACCAAGTAAGACTAACCGGGTAAGTTTTAGATTCAACACATAGGGAATTGAGTAAGACCTCACACACACACATGGCATAATGGTATATCACAAGGTACTACCTATTCGGTTCATGCGATTGTTTAGTAGTGGATATCATGTCACTAGTAATAATACCATAGCAAGATAAATAGTGGTCACACCTAAATGTATATCACATAGTTATAAAACAGACCAACGGAGAGGTGTTTGTCAATCTCAAAAATCAACAAAAATATGTCAACTATCCTAGATACTTATTTTTCTCCTAATTAACCACAACACATCACAAAACAAAACACAATACACCTAAACATGCTGGCTCTACTAGGAACAAGACTCCAGGGAAAAGAGGCACGACAACAAAAACCCTAAGAGGACATCAACACCCACAAGTAGCCCCACCCTCAACTTAATATCATGCATTGTTCACAACACATCAAATTAAAACAAGAGAGTTAGAAATATACTTGTGGCACCATGGGTGCAAAGATCTGATGTCAATCACATAATATGAATATAAACAACAAAACATCTTGGGTTGCCTCCCAAGAAGCGCCTAGTTTAATATCTTAACACGACCTAACTCATCTTTTTCCTCCACCTTGAGGATATGAATTTCACCCCAAACTTAAAGTCCATTTTCTTGCCTCGCCCATAGTGAGGTGGTACAAAGATTAAGAAGCCGAGTAATGAATGATGCATGGTAAATAACTCGACCTTAAAGTGAGGTGTGTTTTTATATTATTTATCAAGCGTAAGATAAAGAATATAGGATTCTTGTTCCTCATCTTCACAGTCTTCCACTAGTTTAGATGAGTCCATAGACAAGATATCATCTAAACATAATGTGGAAAAATGCTTCGAGTGTGGCCCAACAAATCCTGCGTCAAAATTTACACTATCCTCTACACACTCACTTTTATTTATCTTCTCAACAATTTTACTTTGAATTGGGGTAGAGTCTTCATAAGAGATTGGCTTGGCTTCTTCTTTTGCCTCTAGCACCATTTCATCAAATTTGGCATCATCCCTCATGGTTGGCTTAGTTGGTTGGAAAATCTCCAAGGGTTGATCAACATCAAGATCATCATCTGTATAGGAATCTTGCTCTTCATCGTCACACTCTTCCATTATTTTAAATGATTCCACAAACAAGATATCATCTAAACATAATGTAGAAAAGTGTTTTGCATGATTGACCTTGATATCCATCTCTTCTATCCTTTCTCTTCCCTCGTTAAATGCCCTAATGTCTTGACGTATGTCACATATGGTATCATCCGTTGTGTCTATACGATCTAACATTACTTGAAGTATAGCTTTAATGTCACTCTTTCCAGTGCTGCGTTCTTCCTTTTCTTGACCATAAGACCTGTCATACTTATAAAAAGAACTAAAACTTAGGTTAGCACAATAGGGGGAGGGGGAATTTGAGAAAGTACTCCAATATCCATCTTGACCACCACATAAAGAACAATTATACTCCTGGTAGGATGGAGTTGGTGCACACATCTCTCTCCAGGGAGCATATCTACAGTTATGCCAAAAGTAGGGTCCATCACAATATGGACATGGATCAACCAGATAAGATTTCCAACCATCAAACTCACATTCATTCCATGATGCCATAGTAAGAGAAAAATAAAAATAAATAAAATCAACCTAACACACAAAACAAAGGAAATTACAAACAAATATTTACAAGTTCGAATATAGAAAGTAAGGTAAAAATCCAAACCAACTCAATATGCCAAATTGTTCCCCGACAACGATGTCATTTTTGATATCGCTCAACATACACCTCAAATTATTATAAGGCGGTCGTCTTCAATATATTTACCCAACTTTGGAGTTGGGGTCAAATCCACAGGAAACAATGTGAGTGGCGATTAAACTAGTTTGAAATTATAGCTACAAGTTAAATTCAAACTAATGACACAAAAATATAAAATGGGGTTTTAGTGTTAATGCTTGTAATCAATATACATGGAAAACCAGAGTTATGTTCACTGTGGGTTTTGGGAATTGACAGATACTTGGTACTGCTTAAGACTCTTGAAGTAAGTAGGAACAGCAGAATATCCCTGACGACTATACTATTTGACTTATCTCTTGACCTCACCAGATAATTTATTATCTAATTCTCTCGAACTTAGATAACTTATCTATTTCCAATAGGATGTTATCTCAGGTAGATTAATCCAGTTATGGCATTTATCATTAAACAAAAGGTTGGTGACTTCCGAGTCCCTTTTGATAAGTCACTTCCTCTAGTCTATTTCTCTGTTCAAGCAAATAAACCTAAGGCATAACCTATGGTTTGCAACTAATAGATTTTAAGTTAAAACAACATAATTTCAAGACATCCTTCTACTCTTTGAACCCTTTAAGTACCTAGCAGCATATCAAACCCTAATCCATGGATCCCATAACTCGAGCTAATAAAATTAGCCACTCATGATTTGGTGAACAAAATAAAAAGTTGAATTCATGATAGTATGGATAAACTTACGAATGGATGAAAACAATAATTGTTTCTTCAATTGAATCACAAGAGAATAATCCACAATAGTTGATAAGTGTTGAAGGGAAAACAAGAAAAATACTTGACGAAAAAGATGAGGCAATGTACGTTCCTCTCACAGTTTTTTTAAAAACAAGATTAAGAGATTCAAGGATTAAAAGAAGATCATCCATAAAACCCTAAAATATGCTATTTGTAATTAACCCTAATTATGGAAATAAAATAATAAAAATCATAAAATTCTTTGGATTAGGTGACTCCATCCCTGACGCCACGTCAAAGTTCTGATGCCTTATCATGGATGGCGTCAAAATTACTCTAGTTGCTTTCAAAATCTATCTTAGGCTGACAATGTATCTGTCGCCGCATCACCGATCTGACGGCGTATAACCAACCTCGTCAGATTTCTTCTTCAAGCTCAATTCTCTAGTTTAGGCTAACGCCCATCATGATGCCTTATCAACTCTTTGATTCCATGTCAGCAATGTCGTCAGAACTTTATCTTAGACCTCAACTCTCTAGTTAGGGTTGACGCCAATTCTGATAGCCTATCACAAGGCTGACGACTTATCACGACCGTCATCAGCCTTGTTTTTAGCTCTTTTTGCTCAAATTTTAGCTCTTTTGCTCCATTATTATTTATTTCCATGCATCTTGGCTTTCCTACAAAATATTAAGAAATAACATCAAAAAAACCAATAATTACTTAAGAAATTACAATTATTTCAAGTTAAAAAGTCTTAAATATGCTACAAAAATCTAGCACATTAGTGGACCATCAAAAAATTAGTGGAGCGCTAAATTAACCATCGCAAGTAAGATGAAGTAACCATATTCTAGTAATAAGTGACGTACATATTGGTGGTCCATCGTATATCCTACGAACCATCGCTGAGGCCGTCGAAATTACCCTAGCACTGGGTCGGGTTGGGTTAAAGTTTTGACTATTTAAATGACCCATATTTGGCCTAATTGGTTTTAAAAAAATGAAAAAGAACTATTACATACATTTTACCCTCTTTTTAACTTTCTCAACTGACCGAATTCCTGGGGATTCAAAGCATCTGAAGTCTTTTTCTCTTCCTAGAACTCTCTATCTCCTCTCTTTTTTCCCTATTTAAGAGACCCTATTTTTTTCTTTATTCTCATCACAAACAAACTTGAGAGCAAACATAGAGTTTTAAGTGAAGTTGATTTTGTACTTTGCAAGCAAGTAGAAAAGAAGATACTGCAACACCAAGGTATGAGCACCAACCTTCTCTTTTTGAATTGCAAAAACATGAAATGACTAAGTGGTTTTTCATTTAAATTCTATCTTATGTTATTCTCTTAGTTTGACTTGTTGTACGTTTGGAAATTTGAATATGCAATGTCAGTGAAGTCTGAGTAACTCACATGTTTAAAAATGAGAAATAATATGTATAAATGTGAAGTGGGTGTCAATTATTGGTTAAAAATCAGGGTTGTGTGCTAAATGATCGACAAAATGGTGAATTGATAGTTGAATCTGAAGAAGGAGGTGCGACGATCGAAATGGAGGACCATCACTTTTGCGATGGACCACCAAAATAACCATCACAACGACCCCAAATATGACACCCACTGGATAAGATACAATAGCCAAAATAGTGGACCATCATTTTCTTGAAGGATCACCAAAGGGACCATCGCAAGTACCTAAAATTTTAGGCCTTCTGGATAGGACCTGACGGATCACCTGGTGGGCCACTAATTACTCGACAAACCACCAGTGTGGTTATCAAATTGAAATTTTCAATATTTATGCTATTTTGTGATGTGAACTAATTCTTTACTTCTTTTTCAGGTGTTATGGCTTGCAAATACCACCAAATAGAGGAGAAAGATTTCAAAGGGGTAGAGACGAATCTGCACTTGCCTTTAACACTAGGCAACATGAAAAGGAAACTCCCACGCTCTCCCAGTATGAAGAGGAGAGCGACAGTAGTACAAGCAGCACCAGTTCAAGCCCAGACAAGGAAACGGTTGCTACAAATCAACCCAAGCCTTTCGAGGGTAAAATGGAGGCTACTAATATGGGAGAGAAAACAGAAGTGACTGATATGGATACTAAAGCTGAGGATGGTAACATAATCTAGCGTAAGGATCCTTAAGTTAAAGAAGTGATTAGATGGCAGATAGAGGGAATGAGAGATAAGTTCTACGATGGATTGACACCCACAGCAAGAGGGATAAAAAGGCCATTTGCAGAGGAACATCAAATTGTAACAACGGAGATGCATAAATATCTTGAGATGGAATGTCGTTTCAATGAATATAAACTAGCAGGGATGAGCAGGCCACCAGGAATATATCAATCAAATTGGGTAATAGAATTCTTTTCCAATTATCTTATATTAATAGAAAAGGATTGTCCAAAGGGGACATCAGTCGTAAGACAATCGAACAGAGAGTTTTTGCTTATTCGAGGAGACACTATAGATATTTTGGCAAGAATAATCAATAGGATATTGTTTGGGCCAGAGTACGAGGCTCCACCTGCTACACCTGATCTTGAGTTTAGGTTGATAATTGCATCTACTCAGAGGCCTTGGGTGACTTCTGTATTGACTGATGATGGTGACCCATCATCGTTGACCAGTCCACGAGAGTGTATTGCAAAGTATTCCATTAGTTTCAAGGCCAAGTTCTGGTAGGCCATTGTTCGCTTAAGGCTGATGCTAACAAAAGGTGATGGAAATTTGGATAAACAGAGAGTTGTATTAGTGGCAAGCTTAGTTTCAGGGCTGTCGGTTGACTTCAGCCAGATTATTGTGGATGAGATGTTCATCAGAGCACACAAGACAACTAGTGCATTATCTTTCCCCTGCTTAATCACTGATTTATGCAAATAGGCAGGTGTGCCCCTGATCTGTGGAGTTGTCAACGAAATCCCAGCTACACATAAACAGGACATTAAAAAGTCGAAAGATAACTCAAAGTTCGAGATGTGTGTCACCAAGCCAGTAGCTTACTAGACTCAATATGCACCAGCTCGTGATACTACATAAATTCCCACAGGTATGCCATTGCCCATCATGACTTATGTACCACAAGAATATGTGCCTCTAAGTACTTTTGCAGGGTCGGGTTCTGAACAATCTATGGGTGGAATAGACTTTGCCAAATATAGGTTGACACAGGAGAATTTTACTAAATCAGTAAAACTGCAAAAGAAATTTCAAAGACAGTTAGATAAATGGGCATCAGAATTTAAGCTTTTTGTTAATGAAATTATAGCTGAGGAAATATGCACATTCTAAACTATTTAGGAAAGGATAGACAACATAGAGTACCATATCAACAAAAGGCTAGATGCACTTTCCCTCCCTGATCCTTCCAAGTTTATGGTTAAATTTGAGCAGGCAAAGGTTGATATAGCAGAGTTAAAGGGAAGGCAGCTATAACAAACTATTTTTAATCCATCCTTAGTAGTAAGAGACAATGATGAAGGTATTGTGGACCTGATAGGAAGACTTGTGAAAGATAAAAGAAAGCAACACATGGATGAATGAGTTGCAAGGAGAGCTGAAAATAGAAGAAAGGGAGAAGAAATGACACCGAAGGAATAGGAATAGCATGATCTGAAGAGAGCTCAAATCAAATCAAAGAAAGATGAAGAAAAGAGAATAAATAAAGAGGAAGATAAATCAGTAGGAGTGTCTACTAGTGCTATCCCAGCAAAGGGGCAAAGTTCGACATCAGTTTGAGAGATGTTTCCTTCGATCCAAGAGGGTGAGGTATTGAGTAACCCTACCATTATTGGGGCCAATATTACACCGGGTGAGGATGTAGGAACCTCACCATACTTCAAAAATGCCTCAGATGAATGAGAGGCAATACAAGTATACCTATTTCTTTGTACTTTACTTTACTGCTTTGAGGACAATGCATGTGTTTTTCTGTAGGGGTGGGGTACTTGTACCATGGGGGGTTGTGTTGCTGACATTTTGGACCCCTACCATGTGCTATCTAGAAGAAATGGCATATTTAGGTTTAACTTTAGATTTGCATTTTTCTTGTTTTTAAGTCTTGTTATGTTGCTAAGGTTTGCCCATGAAATAAAAGTGTTGTTTGTGTTAGTATCTTGTTTTGAATATAGATGATGAATGATGTTGGTATCTAACTATGACTGTTTCCATTAAACTATTTACTTTTGTCTCCTAGAATATGTGATCAACTGTTAGTTAGTCTGTAATTGGCATTAACCTGTAAATACACATGATATGTGATGCAAATCTTAAGAACAGTAGAATGGGTGTAACTCAGTTGCCACTGTGTGTGCGAGTATTTGTATTTGTTCTTACATAATATAGTACCTTGAACTTGTTTGGTTCAATTGATGTTGTTTTGTAGTTGATGGGATAAGAAGTGATGGTAGGCCACCTTGTGCTTTTAGTCTATTTAGCCAAAATAATTTACCCCACCAAAAATAAGTTTCCATTTTTGAACCCTTTATTGAGCCTTTGTTAATCTTTCTTCATCACTAAACATTCTAGTTAACTTTGTTTCAGTTGTTGATGCCTACCTCTGGCCCTTACCTAGTAATGGACAATGTCTATTTAAACTTAGGCAAAATAGCTAAGTTGATGATGGCTATTGTAGGACTATTAATTTCATAGTGGAAAGTTGGTCTAGAATTTAAATTAGAGCATTTGGCCCTAGTCTAGTTAAGACAATGTGCACTTTGACTTATAGCGTCAGCCTAAGTTAAGAAAAGGGTAAAGCATGAATGAATGAGAAAAGGGTAAGTGAGTTAGAAAATCATGAATGAATGTGAAATGGGTAGGTGAGTTAGAAAAGCATGAATGAATGAGAAAAGGGTAAGTGAGCTAGCAAAGCACTGGCCTTGGTACAAAGAATTATTTTGTTGGAAAAGAGAGTTAAAGCATAGTTTTTAGTCACTTTTGCCTAAAATTTCCTCCTAACCTAGCCTAATACCTTAGAACTAACCTAGAAAAGACCTGCTTGATCTTAGAACTCAGCTATAAGGGGGCATTAGATTATAAGGGCAAGCTTATGGGTGCATGTGCTATGTTTTTAACTTCTTTGATGAATGAAAGGGTTGTGATTGGTATCCACAAAAGATATTAAGTTGTGGATCTCTTTGACTGTGGGGGAACTTGAGTCTTACATAATTTGGCTAATCTCTATAGATACTTGAATCCATGTTGTGTAGATGAATTAAATTTGAAATAATGCCGGTTATAGATGTTGACATGTTAAACCATATGATTTGGATGACAAGTAAATAGTTGTGCGAGAATTGGTTCAGTGGAAAATGCACGTCATTGTATTGTTCATATTTGCAATTTGATACTGAGTTTCTTGAGGACAAGCAATTATTTTAAGTTGAGGTTGTTGATGTTCTGGCTTTTGATGGAACATTTTTCATCTTTTTCTTAGGAAAATTGCATGTTTTCAAGCAACCAAGGTTACATTTAATACTGGTTGTTAGTGTTTCAAGGTAAGGAGCTAACTGAAGGAAAAGACTCAAAAAATTAGCAAAAAAATACTTTTGACGGTCAAAATGGTGGACCGTCAGTTTTCCAACAGACCACCAACTCAACCATCAGATCGAGGGAGAACCCATAAATTCTGAAGACCCATCGACGGACCATATGGTGGACCGTCAGTTTTACAACGGACTACAACTTTGTCCTTCAGTGCTCAATAGAACTAGGCATCTTGAAATGCTCAGTGATGGCCAACATGGTGAAATATAGATCTTGCGATAGACCACCACTCCAGACGTCAGGATTATCCAGAACCTGACTCTTCAGCACCATCAGCGACGGTCAAGATGGTAGTCTAACAGTTTTGTGATGGACCTCCATATGGAATATCAGTCTTATCCAAAAAGTAACCCTCTAGGATCAGAAGTGACGGGCCAAATGGTAGACCGTCAGCCTTGCGATGGACCACCACTTTGGCCGTCATTTTGGATATAGATTTTATATTATTTGAATTTTAGATTCTTTTTACGTGAGAACATATAAATATCCTATTTTAGGTTTTATTTGACATATTTTATCTTTTATCTTTTATGAGGGTTTCCAAGAATTAAAATAGATTGTTACATAGTTTTTCTAAGATTTATTCTAGAATTGGGGATAAAGATTTCCTTATCATATATCCATTGAAGATTAAAGAACAACAATTGTGACTTTTGTAAGTAAATTCTGAATTAATTTATGAATCTTACAAGGGTTGTTTCTCTTTCTATGATGGAAATGTGTGGCTAAGCTCCCATAACTATGGTTATGGGAGCCTTGATGTAAAAAGCTGACTTGGGTTGTGAATCTAGCAGATTCCCATGATTAATTTGATATTGCATAAACTCTTCTTCGCTTTAATGACTTTTCTTTGTTGCAAACTTGAAAAGTGAGCCCAAGAACATCACTTGTTCGAGTTGAAGAGTGTTTGTTGGGAAAATGTAACACCTCGATTTTCTATAATCGAAATGCTACAAGGTGCTTATGATCCCGAGGGACCACAAGATAACCCTTTTGTGGTACCTATACTAAGCACTGCCTAATATAATGAAATACATGCAGAAAACTGGTGGAAACTTGACATAAGGTTTAAAAACTTAACATACAACTGAATAATGTCTATCAATATCAAAACTGAAACAATTGTCTGCATAACTAGTCTCAAAAATTCTATAGTTTGAAAGCCTCTGAACTGTCTGAATGAGGAGTTGATGGGATATATCCCCAACTAACTCCAACTACTAAAATAAATTGAATCTAATGTAATACTGACATAAGAAGCATCCTCAAATGATGAGGACTCACTGTTGCATCTACTATTGCTGACTGAGTTTAGACTGCTAAGAGTGCTCTAGATCTCACGCTTTTGAACCTATGGTATAAGACACCATAGCGCGAGAGAAAAATATGTTTTAGTACTTTTAATGTACTGGTATGCTAGATGAGGTAAGGCTAAATGCAAGGGCTTATGCATGAACAATACTGACTAGACAATCTGAGTATGATGAATGAGACTACATGCATAAATGCATAAACTATCACTAAAATCGTAGTAATACAGAATATTAACTTCTGAATACTGGTTTCTGAATACTAACTTACTGATGTCTGAGTCTACTAGTACTGATATCTGATTTCACTGACTTTGGGATACTAAAAAACTAAGTCTACTCATAATAATAATGATTGACTATATCTCAGATCAGGCCTATCTAGCGGGTGACCTCTGATTCTACTGTGATGATGATGGTTTATATCTAAGATCATGCCTATCTAGCAGGCGATCTCTGAAACTACTAATAATTATAATGATTGATTGATTTTGAGATCAAGCCTATCTATTGGGTGATCTCTGAATCTGGGGATCTATCTAAGTTCCTCACTGAGCTGTGTGACTGTATCTAATAGTCCTAAATCTGAAGAACTATTTGAGTTCTTAACTGAGACTGAATCTAAAGCTGAAACTGTGGGAGTTCTTACTTAACTGACATGCCCCGATCTAAACTGGTGGGTTCTAACCTATAACCCTAGCTGAAAGGGTGTTAGTACCGTGCCATGGGTAAAGACACTGCTATGGTCAAGCCTCTCTAACGGGTGACCCTGAACAGGAAGTCAAGCCTAAGGCATCGGGTGACTCCTAGAAGGTAGTCAAGCCTTAATCTAATGAATGACTCCTAGTCCTACACTGGCTACATAGTTCTAGAGTTCAGGGACTAATACTAACGACTCTACCTTTTTAATGGGGAAGCCATCATCCCTGCACTTGCTCGGTGCTAGTTCCTACTCCCAACTGAAAGACACTGAAATGATTCTTAAACTGTATTAGACTGAGCTAAATCTATTACTAATCATCTTACTTGACTACTCTGACTGAGTTCACTTGATTCCATTGTCTGACGAAATACTTCAGAATTCTACTTTTTGTCTGAATATTATTGAGTTCTGTAACTTACTGAGCTTTACTAAAATCTGAACTGAATTTTGAATACTACTGAGGTCCAAACTAGATATGGAACTATGTTAGACTGATACGAAGACTGGACTGAACTAGTTCAGAGATTACTAAATTTTCATAAGTTTTGTAACTGACTAAATTCTACTGATCATAGCATGACTGAGATTATCTTGAGACCGACTCGGCTCTAGACAAGCAGCTAATTTTTCAGGTATAAATACCCCCAGGACTCGATAGCATAAATAAATAAATAAGATAGGACCACACTTGAATATCATAACAATGGACTTTCATTCATAACAGAATCAATACGATATCTCGTTAATCACGTGAATGTTATAAGCATGTAAATGTATAGGGTATTCATACTAATATCTCATAGTTGTTCAATAAGGAATACACATGGATAAGAATGCATGAAACTTATCATAATACATTTACTAAGGCATTTCAACAAATGCTTGGCATGCACTAGTTATCACATAATTGGGGATTTCATGCTTAACATACTAAAAGACACTATTTTCTTTACTTAAGCATTCTATCAAACATATGGGGAGCATGCTTTGGTTGTACCACAGATTCTATACTTAATTATCATGAATACTTCAATATCATGCAACTTGAAGGGGTTTTACCATGAACATCACATAGTAGGATCAAAGCTTGGATCCTTGAAATCAAATCATGAATTATAACTCATCAACAACATGAACTTCAATTTCTATTCACAAAAATCACGACAATCTCATAAATATATAATCTTGAATTTAGAAAAGGATTCTTGAACTTCTTAGGTGAAAGGAACCCAAGAATCAACATTTAAAATACCTCAAAAGCTTGAATCTTGAAAGACAATGACTTTTCTTGAAGGTTTTGGAATGGGAATCTTAATTCTTGATTACCTTGTAGAGAGTGTGATGGGGTCTTGAAGTTAATTGAAAAGAAACCCTAAGTTTGTTCTTAGGAACAAAGAGGGTTAAGAGATTTTGAAACTAAATCACAATAGCTAAGTATGTTTTTTTGGTATTTTATGTCATGGGGGTAAGGTTTAGGGGGAGGAAAAACACCAAAATACCCCTACAAAATCACTTCCCAGTTGCTGAAATTTTTAGCTGACGACCAAGGTGGATAAGCTGCTCGATCTGTGATAGCCCATCAACCCAAGTCGTCACCTGGGAGCTGAAATTGATGGGTTTCTATCTAATTCTGACGACATGGGATGATAAGCCGTCAGATCTGTGATAAGTCGTCAGCTCATGTCGTTACTTAGTTGCCAGGCTGACATGCTGGAGTAAAATGGGTATAACTTTTTGCTCCGATATTGGATTTGGGAAAAATTGGTATCGCTATAAATATAATTCAATTATATATATTTTGGTGGGTCATTATCTCAAAAATTTGTAGAATAATGAGAGATATTCTAGTTTGAAGTTTACTATACTAATATCCTTCCCAAGAATTCAATCGGTAAGGAATATTTTGATTCGTCTAATAGCTAGGATGTATTTGAGGCATTAATATACGTCAAACTTGATAATAAAACTACCAAACCACTATAATTTATTTCTTATGAGCTTGAAGCATGGTTCTACCATCGGTTGGGAATCTTGGGGTATTACAGAAAAGAAAGGGTTTACATAAATCTAAAGGCTTCAACCTTTTGATAGAAGGTAAATGCCTTAACTAGATCAATCCATGTGAGAACATAGTTGGATAAATAGTATGTTCCTTAAGTTTGAAAGAATTAAGGGATAAGCTACTCATTTTAGGTTGAGAAACTAATGGGTAAATCATAGAATTCAATTAATCTTGCAATTAAAATTATTCATTGGGAATCCAAAATAGCTCACAACCCTAGCTGCTTAAGCATATTGGTAACCATAACTCTAGTTTGACTACTCTTATTGAATTACTATTTGCAATACAATCGATATTTGGATTACTATCTGTGACAAGCATTTAAATACAATTGATAAATCAAAACCCCCTCTATTCTGGAACCTTCAATCAATATTCTAATAACAACCATAATACTTAATGAACACATTATTCCCTGTGGGATTCGGCACCCAACCCAGTTGGGTTCTATATTAGACAGTGACCGTTTACCCTCTCATAAGAGAGGTGTAATTTTGGCGTATCAATGACCTTAGGCCATGAATAGATAGAGAACCCTCAAAAAGACTTTAAACTGTCTAACCCATTAGTTAAGTGATTTAGTTTTCCCATTTATGCCTATTAGCCTTTCTCTTGTAATAGTCATATTACAAGCCTTGATATAATTTTTTGATCTTTTGCAAAGTTCCCCTTTTTGAACTAAATCCTTCTCAAAGCACTTAACGAAAAGCCTAAGTTAAGGGTGGGACAAGTGTAGAACAAAGGTTTTACATGGTAATAAAAAAAAAGCAAAGGTTGAGACTTCCTTCTCTAGTATCTTTAGAATTTGATGTATATATTTGGACCCCCCCCCCCCCAAGAAAAAGCAATATGATCTTTAGAACAAACAAAGTTTATTTGAATTAAGTGTTTAAAATAAGGAAATAGTCAATGAGACCAAGTTTCATGCTTGGAAGATGTGTCAAGTTAGGTTGGCATATAAAAGAAAGGGTGATAAAGGTCTCACAAAGAACTTTTGAAGGGTATAGTCACTTTAATTTTATGATTATCCCACCTTACCCATTCACTTAATACAATCATACAAAGTCATTTGAGATTGTCAATCTAAAATTACAAAAATATGGTGTGATGAAAATATTGGCAAGCCTATGGCATGTTATTTGCAAAATCTTTATTTTTAATATGAGAAATTTTTGTACGACCCCTGGTGTTTCCAATTAAATTGATGAGTGAAGGGATAATATTTATGTAAAGGCATTTGAAGTTCATATAGTCATCACAATAAGAGACCTTGATTGGCATATATGAGAATGGGCATGGTTTGGTAATGGCTAATCAATGCTAGAGGACTTCATGTCATAGTATGATTGTTGGATAGTTAAAGCTTTCACCATTTGTCTTTAAATCTAAATAAAAAGCTCATTTTTCAAAATACTTATATGTAAGCTCATAATAAGTACCAGTGGTAGTCACTGTGTCTTTGTTGTTGGTTTTGAGCTGCTTGAGGAAAAGCAAAAGTGTTAAATTAATATGTTGATAAATTGATAATTTATGACATATTTACCATAAATTGGGTAGGAAATTGTTGTCCGCAATACCAATTTAGTCTTTAATTATATAAATTCTATTAAATGTAGGTAATAAGACCATGAAATCCACTAAGGAGAATTAAAGTGCTAAAAGGAGCCAAAACTTATAAGAAAAGAAGAGGTGCTAGGTCTAGATATTCAAAGTACTAATTTAGTGTACAAAATATCAATGTGTATCACAAAAGTATTCTTAGGATCACTCAAACCACCAATGTGAAAGGGCATCTTAAGTTATAGTTATACTAGGCTGGTGCATAGTTTTGGGATCTCGCAAGAGTTATGCAATCTTATTATAGAATCACAAAAATTGATAAAGGATTTAAGGAATAACGCAACTTGAAGCAAGTTTTGCAAGTTAAAGCATAAGGATGTGGATCACATGAGAGTTATGTGAGCTTGATGGAGCTCACAAAAGTGTGTCTGGTAAAAAGTTTGTAATTATTTGTTCCGTGTTTATAGGTCATATAAATACAATACTTTTGGATTTTTGAAGAAATTTAGCTACACTTTGAGTTTGTGACTTTGTAACCTAGTAATTGGTTTTTGGTGAAGACATATCTTGAATTCTTCTTGGAAATTTGTGACTTCATTATGGATATTTAGTAAATGGAGAATTTACCTAATGATTTTGGTATAATTTCTATCATTTAATTATGCATAACTAAATTCCAAATTATTAGGGGTGTGTGATGTTGGGTCTGAGTATGTGATTGAGTATTGATAATTTGCTTTAGTTATTACCTATCTAATGTGGGTATAATTATTTTCTCAAGTTTGAATTAGTATTAGAGGTTGCAAACTCTAATTAAATTTGGATATCTTATCTTGGTTGAGAAAATGGGTAAGGGTGGGAATAAGTAATTGACAAAGACTTGAATTCATTCAATTAATAGCTAGTGCTAGAGATAGTGTAGCTAATTTAAGATATTAGGTTGGTTTGAATTATTTACACCTTAGGATTTGAGAGAACCCAAGGTGTAATCTAGTAATAGGTGAAGATATTTTTAATATGTCAAAAACATAATCTACCAACAATTATAAGGGTATTTAATAAAATTTAAATTCTCCATTACAATACTTAGACCTATGCTAGAACATCCTTAAGGTCCTTTTACTTGATTCAAGTTCAAAAAGTAAGAAGTGTTGTTTCCAATTGCTCTTATTTGATAATCATGTTTTATAAATTAT
>NW_025838334.1:69385-70486 GCF_002878395.1 Capsicum annuum | reverse complement strand
CCCACTAACCATTAGCGAATACTGTATCCCTATGTGATGCAGGGTCTAGAGATATTTCTATCTCCTTACATAGTGATAGGTGATTCTGGTTCGTTCACTGGTTTGCTGTAACGACCCAAAATCACCTCCCGGGACGTCACATGGTGCTTAGGGCTACAAGTAGCCTCAAGCTAACCCTTTGATCCTATAACTTCTCATAATAACTCATTCAAGAAGAAATATACAAAACATTGGCACTGTCATATCTAATGAAAGG
The DNA here is from genome assembly GCF_002878395.1 of Capsicum annuum. Lineage (NCBI taxonomy): Eukaryota > Viridiplantae > Streptophyta > Magnoliopsida > Solanales > Solanaceae > Capsicum > Capsicum annuum. Next base: position 70,230 of record NW_025838334.1, on the reverse strand, counting down.
AAATACGAAGGTAATACTTGGTCCAAGCGACCACAATACTGGAAATCTCAACACAACCACAGTCTGATAACTAGTCTGACAAAGCCTCTACTACTCCATGAACTCGAGAGCCATTGGGACAAGTCCCCAACTGACGCAAACTGAACTGAAAGTAATAACATATACACTCGAATACTGAAATGTTTGAATTTAGGTCCTCGAACCATGAGGACTCACCACTGTAGAAATATAGACGAAGGTACTCAGGAATCTCTGACGAGGCTGGGACTGAGCACCTGAACATACATTATAAGATAATGTAGCACATAGAGCACTTAGGAATGTACTGAGTATATGGGGGTGTATGAGCTTACATAAAGTAATATCAATACTCTTAGATCAAATCATGCATGCAAGTAGGAATGACTCACATGGCTTAAATAAGTCTAAAATGTAAAACCCATAAATCATGTAGAATGAAGCATGTAACACAAATCTCATAAGTCATTATACTTTTGCTTTATAATCTGTGCTCTCCTCTTATTCTCATTACTCATAGGATGAAGGAAGCTTTAAACAGTACTTTCAAATCATGCATATATCTCATGGAGAGTAAAACTTCTTTGTTTCTCAAAAACTTATAACTCTTTTGAACTCAAACACTTGAAACTCGGAATCATATGAATTTGGTTTAAAAACTGATGATCAACTCTTATTAATTGAGAAAACTACTTCTTTCTTTGGAAAATATTCAAAAGCAATTCATTCACTTTAGAAAATATCTCATCTCAAAGCTTTAGGGAAAATATTCTATCTCAATGGAAAATACTTTAGTTTAGGGAGGTTTTCTTAACCGACATAAACTA
>NW_025838334.1:60596-69285 GCF_002878395.1 Capsicum annuum | reverse complement strand
TCTTAACCGACATAAACTATGCGAGCTACATGGAGTCCAACGTCTTGTCCTCCTAAAGAAGAAACCTCACGTTGGGGACAGACATCATACTCTTGCCAAGGAGTATAACCTCAACTCAGTGATCACTAATCTTGGCCTTGGGCCCAATCATATCTTCCTCAGGCCCAAAATCTCAATCCTACAGTGGCACGTAGTTCTGGGGTAAGAAACCGTGGTAACTTATCCAACTCGGTGCTAAATACTACTCCCTTTAGTTTATCTCGCTCATCTCATGGAAATCTACTATCAAAATAATCTCATGGTTCATAAGAACCCAACAATCAAATCTGTAATCTCATGTGGTAGAGTGGATTTCAAAACTCTATGACCATTAGGTCAAAACATTTCTCAATAATCTCAAAATACTTAAATCATAGGTGCTTATAGCACAATAGTTCATAAAATTGCAAGTCTCAAGTAGGGCTTAATGACCCATAATTCAATCTCAAGTTAAAACTCATCATAATGCATAATAGATAGCATATATATTCATAATTTATGTAGAAATCTGGAAGTTACAGCAATTTGTCTCAAAATATCATTAGACTCATATACTTCAATTTCTAGAACATTGAAACTCTCAAGGAGTAACAACATAGGGTATAAAACTAGCTTCAATTTCTTAAGAAAACATGCAAAATCATGCTATTTGACTTTCAATTCATGGGAAACATTAAGATATTGCAATCAATAATAATGGGTGAAAAACTTTAATTTAATATCGTGTAAAATCTCATAAATTGCATAAAATAATTGTTTAAATAAGCATTTGGGCACAAGGGTGAAAAGATTACCGTTGTTCAAAACCCCACATACCTTAGATTATGAAATTGGATGAACAAGCTTGCTTCAAACTCTTCTTCTTATGCTTGAGAGAGGGTTCTTGCAACCTTTGAATTTGGGGAACTCAAATCTCAACTCAATTTGTTGAATTTATGGTGAGTTCTCTGGTTTCTTGGAGAAGGGTTTTAGATTTGATCTTAAGGGAGAAACCCTAGCTCTCTTGTGTTTTGGATGATGAATGAAGTCATTTACTTAGTTTGGAATATATCTAGTTGATAAGAGAGTGGAAAAGACCAAAAAGTCCCTTTTAAGAAAATGACTTAAAATACTGAACGGGGGCTACGACGGTCGAAGTAACGGTTCGTTGCTAGCCTAACGATCCGTCGGATCGTTCATCGCACATTGCTCAGAAAAAGAACACACTGCCTCGATGTGACGATCTCAATGATGGTCCATTGCAAACTCGATAGTCCGTCAAATGTTGGCCAGAGGCCACACTGCCTCAACGGCGATGGTCTGTTGCAGTTTTGATGGTCTGTCGTCCTGGCAGTCACAATTGGGCCAGAAAAAAGGAGTTACTGCCTTGGTTATGACGATCCGGGCGATGGTCCGTCGCACACTCGATGGTCCATCAACCTGACACCTAGGCGGTTCCAACAAATCTCGGTAAAATGGTCATAACTTTCCACCCCGATGTCGAATTTGGCCGAAATTGGTATCGTTGGAAAAATAATTCAATTCTCTACACTATAGAAAGTTATTTTCAGGAAAATTCAACAAGATTAAAACACTAATCACTTGGGAAGTCTCTTCTCAATTATTTAGGGCCGGAATTACACTTCACTTGACACGCTCAAGGATCAAACTATAACGAAACTTTACGGGGTCTTATAATATTTTCCCCTCAGAAACATTCATCCTCGAATGTCGCTAGTTAGACTAGGAACACAGGAAAACAAAGTACACATAGTTGAAGAAATTTGCTAAATAGGCTCAAAATCTTTCTAAACTCTTGAGTACCTCGGAAATTGCAAGAACTCTTGCAAGAATAGATATATAAAACTAAACTTTAGATAAGAAGGGCTGAATTAAGGAAGAATAATACCTTCGGATCAATCTGAACTCGCGGAAAAGAGCTGTGGGTACTTGGCTCGCATGTCTGCTTCTGCCTCCCACGTAGAGCCCTCAACTGGCTGGTTCCATAACACTTTGACCAAGGGAACCTCTTTGTTCCTTAGTCTACGGATCTGAAAATCTAGGATCTCAACGGGAATCTCATCGAATGAAAGACTATTCTGAATATTAGCACTCTCTGAAGGATCTACCACAACTGAATTACCAATATGCTTCTTAAGCATGGGGACATGAAAAAATAGGATGAATGGCTGAAAACTCTGCGGGAAACTCAACCTCATAGGCTACTTTACCAATACGGCACAAGACTCTATACGGGACAACATAACGGGGAATAAGCTTTCCCTTTTTACCAAACCTCTTCACCCCTTTCATGGGTGAAATCTTCAAGTACACCAAATCACCCACTTCAAACTCAAGATCTCTTCTCCTCACATCGGCATATGACTTTTGATGACTCTGAGCTGTCTTTAATCTCTCCCCAGTCAAATTAACTTTCTCCATAGCTTCAAACACTACATTAGACCCAAACATGGTAGCTTCACCCACTTCAAACCAACCTATGGCTGATCTGCATCTTCTACCATACAAGGCCTCAAATGGTTCCATCTCGATGCTAGCATGGTAACTATTGTTATATGCAAACTCTATCAATGGCAAATGCTTATCCCAACTACCTTTGAAATCAAGAGCACACGCCCTCAACATATCTTCTAGGGTCTGAATAGTCTTCTCAGCCTGACCATCTGTCTGCGGATGAAAAGCAAAACTCAAACGAACTTGGGTACTAAGACCCTGCTGAAACGCCCTTCAAAACTGAGAAGTAAATTGAGTACCCTTATCCAAAATGATAGATGAGGGAACTCCGTGAAGCCTGAATAACTCCTGGATATACAATCTAGCATAATCCTCAGCTTTATAAGATGTATGCATGGGCAAGAAGTGCACGGACTTAGTCAGCCTGTCTACAACAACCTAAATAGAATCATGATAATGACGTGAAAAAGGTAACCCGATCATGAAGTCCATATTCACCACCTCCCACTTCCAAGTGGGTATACTAAACTCTTGCATCATACCACCAAATCTTTGGTGCTCTACCTTAACCTGTCGGCATATTGCACACTTTGCTACAAACTCAGCTATATCCTTCTTCATACCATTCCACCAATAGATTTCCCATAAGTCGCAGTTTATTTTGGTATTGCCGGGATGAATAGAATACCATGCGCCATGTGCTTCAGCCATAATCCTCTACCTCATATCATCAACACACGAAACACATAATCTATCCAGTAATCTCACCACGCCATCTCCACCTTGGGAGAAAACCTCTACCTTTTAGTCCTTAACTGCCTCCTTCAGTCTGACCAAACTAAGATCTCTATCTTGCTTTTCCTTCACTTTCGAAACTAAAGAGGATTTGAAATTACTTTTTACCAAAGTACTTCCCTCATCTGAATCAAGCAACCTAGCACCCAATTTATCTAGATAATGCATATCATGAGCTAACTCTTTCTTACCTTCCTCTACATGAGCAATACTACCCATAGAAAATCTACTAAGGGAATCCGCCATAACATTGGCCTTGCCCAGGTGATACAACACACTTATATCATAGTTTTTTAAAAACTCTAACAACCTCCTCTACCTAAGATTCAACTCCCTCTGAGTAAACACATACTGAAAGCTCTTATGATCACTAAACACATCAACATGAACACCATAAAGATAGTGTCTCCAGATTTTCAAAGCAAAGACCACAACAGCTAACTCAAGATCAAGGGTTGGGTAATTGTTTTCATGCGGCTTTAACTGTCTAGTGGCATAGGCTATAACCTTACTTCTTTGCATCAACACATAACCCAAACCAATTCTAGAGGTATCACAATACACCACAAAACCATCTGTACTATCAGCAAAAGTTAACACAGGGGTTGAAGTAAGTCGAGTCTTCAACTCCTGAAAACTCAAGAATCTGACCACTGGAACTTAACTTTCTTTTGGGTCAACTGGGTCATGGGAGACGCAATAGAAGAGAAACCTTCAACAAAACAACAGTAGTATCCCGCTAGACCCAAGAAACTTCTAATGTCAGACAGAGAGATAGGTCTAGGCCAATTTCTTATAGCTTTTGTCTTTTGGGGATCAACTCTAATACCTTCGGCTGAAACCATATGACCTAGAAAGTCTACAGACCTTAGCCAAAGCTCACACTTACTGAATTTGGCGAACAACTGGTGACCTTTAAGAGTTTGCAAGACAATTCTAAGTTGATCTGCATGGTTATTCTCAGTATGAGAGTACACAATGATATCATCTATGAATACTATGACAAACATATCAAGTTATTTCTTGAACACTTGATTTATGAGGTCCATAAAAGATGCTGGGGTATTGGTTAGCCCGAAATACATGACTAGAAACTCAAAGTGACCATAGAAGGTTTGGAAGGCTGCCTTTGGAATATCATATTTCCTCACTTTAAGTTGATGATAACCGGATCTAAGGTCTATCTTGGAGAAATAACTTGCACCTTGCAACTGATCAAATAGGTCATCAATTCTCGAAAGTGGATACTTATTTTTGACTGTGACCTTGTTAAGATGACGATAGTCAATGCACATACGCAAAGAACCATCTTTCTTCCACACGAGTAGTATAGGTGCACCCCAAGGAGAAATACTGGGCCTTATGAAACCTTTGTCTAAAAGATCTTTGAGTTGCTCTTTTAACTCCTTAAGCTCAGTAGGTGCTATACAGTATGGTGGAATATAAATGGGATGAGTGTCAGAAAGAAGGTCAATCTTGAATTCTATCTCTCTATCGGGAGGTACCCTTGGAGATTTTCCAAAAAAACATCTGGAAACTCATTAACAATATCGACTGACTAAAAGTTGGAGCCTAGAACTTAGTGTTTTTGACTCTAACTAGGTGATAGATGCAACCCTTGGATATTAGCTTTTTGGCTTTGAGATAGGAGATAAAATGACTCTTGGGAGATATCAAACTCCCGGACCACTCAAAAACTAGCTCATTAGGGAACTAAAACTTGACCACATAGGTACGACAATCTATAGATGGATGAAAAGAATGAAGCTAATCCATTCCCAGAATAAGGTCAAAATTCACCATGTCTAACTTTATCAAATCAGCAAGTATGACTCTATGAAGAACAATAACAGGACAATCTTTATACACTTGTTTAGCAACAACTAACTCCCCTACTGGTGTGGAGACTAGGAAAGGCTCAGGAATCTTTTTGGGACTCATTTTGAAATTCACAGCCACAAGTGGGGTCATATATGAGAGACTTGATCCGGGGTCCAACAACAGATAAACATCAAAACAAAAGATGTGGAGCATACCAGTAACAACATCGGGAGAGTCCTCCTGCTCCTGATGGAATGGTAAGGCATAGAATCTATTTTGGTGTTGACCGCCAGCTGTGCTAGATGAAGCGCCCTGAATAGGGGTGGGAGAAGGGATAAGAGCTAGTGTACTAGTAGTCTGTGTCTAAGGTCGGGCATCTCTAGTCCCCTGCCTAGCATGTGGATAATCTCTAGGTCTGTGGCCGTGCTTCCCATTACTAAACCAACCCCTTAAATTTGTGAAACACTCACTGGGATAATCCCTACCACACTTAGCATAAGAAGGATAACTGGGCCTATTACCAATAATGTTCTATGACCTAGACATAAAATACTTTCTCCCTTGCTCCTGCTTGTTTATAGGCAAGGGAGCACTAACTGATAAAGGTGCTAGAACATACGGACATCTCTGAAACTGAGGGTGGTTTCCTCCATGGAACCTAGGCTAACTATACTCTTGCTGCTCAGATCTAGCCCTCTTGTTACCCCTTACTCTCTCTCTCTCTCTAATTTTATCCACCTCTATCTTCTATGTATGTGTTATCAACCTAGATAGATCTATATCCTTATGCAGCATCGCAGTTCTACACTCTTTCAGCACCAAACCAAAAACACCTATCACGAACTTGTTCATATTAGCCAGGGTGTCAGAAATAAAATCAGGAGCATACTTGGCCAACTTGGTGAACTTCAAGCAGTACTCCTTAACAGTCATGGAGCCCTACTTCAAGTTCATAAACTCCTCAATATTTCCTTTCCTTCTCTCAAACGGAAAAAACTTGTCCAAAATTGCATCTTAGAATACCTGCCAAGTCATAGAAGCAATATTATCACCTCTACCCTTCCTCCATGATACAACCCAGTCATAAACTATGTCTTTCAACCTATAAGATGCCAACTCAACATTTTTTTCCTCAAAAACATGTATCACCTGCGTGATCTTTCTCACCTCCTCAAGGTACAACTGTAGGTCCTCACCTGCCTTGGAGCCATAAAACTCTGGTGGATTCATCCACATGAAATCACAGATCCTAGAATTAGCTACATCACCTTTCTGTTGATTTGCAACTATGGCTTAGTTATTGGCTCAAACATTAACGGTGACTGCTTGGGCTAACCCTTGAAAGGCCGCCCGAAACTCAGTATGAGACACAGTCTCATTCAAAGGATCAATTGGTGGGGATTGCTCATCATTGTTTTTGTGGGCATTCGCTCTTTAGAGAGTCATTTTCTAAAATAAAAGAGCACAAATTATTAGATAAAAGGGATAACTATAGGCATAATAGAATCTAAAAGATAACAAAAACTTTTTCGTAAAATATCTTGTAGCCTCTTGCTCATAGATGTGGCGCACTACACACTGATGATCAAAACTCTACTCAACGTGGCTTGTAGGACTCCCTAGTACTCCTTTAAAACCTTAGGCTCTAATACCAAGTTTGTAACGACCCAAAATTACCTCTCGGGATGTCATACGGTGCTTAGGGCTACAAGTAGCCCTAAGCTAATCCTTTGAGCCTATCACTTCTCATAATAACTCATTCAAGAAGAAATATACAAAACAATAGCACTGTTATATCAACTAAATGGAAATACAAAGGTAATACTTGGTCTAAATAACCACAATACTGGAAATCTCAACACAACCACAATCTGATAACTAGTTTGACAAAGCCTCTACTACTCTATGAACTCGAGAGCCGTTGGGACAGGTCCCCAACTGACTCAAACTGAACTGAAAGTAATAACATAAAAACCCAAATACTGAAATATCTTAAGATGGGTCCTCGAATCATGAGGACTCACCACTGTAGAAATATAGCCGAAGGCACTCGGGAATCACTGACGAGGCTAGGACTGAGCACCTAAAATTTATTATAAGACAATGTAGCACATAGAATTATATGTGGATCAACACTTAGGAATGTACTGAGTATATCAGGGTGTATGCATTTACATAAAACAATATTAATACTCTTAGATCAAATCATGCATACAAATAGAAATGACTTACATGACTTGAATAAGTCTAAAATGTAAAGCTCATAAATCATGTAGAATGAAATATCTAACACAAATCTCATAAGTCATTATACTTTGGCTTTAAAATCTGTGCTCTCCTCTTATTCTTATTACTCATAGGATGAAGGAAGCTTTTAACAATACTTTCAACTCATGCATATATCTCATGGAGAGTAAAACTTCTTTATTGCTTAAGAACTTATAACTCTTTTGAACTCAAACACTTGGAACGCAGAATCATATGACTTTGGTTTAAAAACTGATGATCAACTCTTATTAGTAGAGAAAACTACTTCCTTCTTTGGAAAATACTCAAAAGCAATTCGTTCACTTTAGAAAATATCTCATCTCAAAGTTTTAGGAAAAATATTCTATCTCAATGGAAAATACTTTAGTTTAGGGAGGTTCTCTTAACCGACATAAATCATGGAGCTACATAGAGTCCAATATATTGTCCTTTTAAGGAAGACACCTCACATTGGGGAGAGGCGTCATACTCTTGCCAAGGAGTATAACCTCAACTCAGTGATCACTTATCTCGGCCTCAGGCCCAATCATTTCGACCTTAGGTCCAAAATCTCAAATCTACAATGACAAATAGTTCTGGGGTAATAAACCGTGGTAATTTATCCAACTCGGTGTTAAATACTACTCCCTTTAGTTTATCTCGCTCATCTCATGGAAATTCACTTTAAAAATAATCTCATGGTTCATAAGAACCCAACAATCGAATCTGTAATCTTATGTGGTAGAGTGGATTTCAAAACTCTATGACCATTAGGTCAAAACATTTCACAATAATCTCAAAATACTCAAATCATGGGCGCTTATAGCATAATAGTTCATAAAATTGCAAGTCTCAAGTAGGGCTTAATGGCCCATAATTCAATTGCAAGTTAAAACTCATCATAATGCATAATAGATAGCATATTGATTCATAATTCATGTAGAAATCTGGAAGTTACAATAATTTGTCTCAAAATATCATCAGACTCATATACTTCAATTTCTAGAACATTGAAACTCTTAAATTCTTAAGGAGTAACAACATAGGGTATAAACCCAGCTTTAATTTCTTAAGAAAAAATGCAAAATTATGCTATTTGACTTTTAATTCATGGGAAACATCAAGATATTGCAATCAATAGCAATGGGTGAAAAAACCTAATTTAATATCATGTAAAATCTCATAGATTGCAGAAAATTATAGTTTAAATAAGCCTTTAGGCACAAGGGTGAAAGGATTACCCTTGTTCAAAAAGCCCACATACCTTGGATTATGAAATTGGATGAACAAGCTTGCTTCAAACTCTCCTTCTTACTCTTTAGAGAGGGTTCTT
>NW_025838334.1:47364-57596 GCF_002878395.1 Capsicum annuum | reverse complement strand
ATATAACTTATTTCAAGAGATATCAGCATAAGAAAAATCTTTAATAAACATGGAGAAATCACCAGTGCCTAATCTTCAAATCATCAAGTGTCAAAACAAGTACTTAAATAATTTACGATCAAATTAATTACAAGCAAAGATATCTACATAATAGTGACTCAAAAAGGTTTCAAGAGAGAAATAATGAGTAGATCAACATCTAAATTTAGCCTTTAAGATAAAGTTGAGGATACACCTTTTAGATTTTTCCCATTTGTAGTGGCATTAGACTCTATGTAGATGCAACCTACAGAGGGAAATTGAAAAAGGTAAATCACTTAATTTCTTTTTGAATTTTTTTAGCATAGAGGAATGACACCTATTGACATGACCCAAACCAGGGTCTGGTTGTGAAAGATATCTCAAGTCCATCGAGAACAGGAAACAACCCCTTTTTCCTAATCAAACAGAACACAATAAAACTAGCAGTGGATGAATTTCAAACATATATCAAGATAGAGATGAGTTCTGAACATATAACAAGATAGATAAATCAACTAGCTCGAAAAGGAATTAAAGAATTTCAACAACCATCCCAATCCACTATAATCGGCAAAACCTTTAATAACCAAGAACAACCAAAGTTGGGACATACCCCGACCATATCCAAAATAGGAACCAAAAAAGTAGTCTAGACCTAAATGAAACAATGCCTTAAAATGATAGGCCTTTCAGAGAATGGAAGCTCACCACTTCAAGGCAGATGTAAGACCCCACAAAGTTCCCTTGTAATTTGAGCCTTGAGTGTGTCAAGTGAAGTGTAATTCTGGCCCTAAAATATTGAGAATAGACTTTCTAAGTGATTAGCATTTTAATCTTGTTGAATTTTCCTGAAAATGAATTCCTATAGTGTAGAGAATTGAATTATCTTTCCAACTACTCCAATTTTATCCAAATCTAGCATCGGGGTGGGAAGTTATGGTCGTTTTACCGAGAGTTATCGAAACCACCCAGGTGCGACGGATAAGTTGATGGACCATCGAGTATGCAATGGACCATCGCCCGGGTCTTCACAACCAAGGAAGTAACTCTATTTTCTAGTCCAAGTGCGACTGCCAAGACAATAGACCGTCAAGACAGCGACGGACCATTGCCGAGATCGTCGTCGCTGAGGCAGTGTGGCCTCATCCTTGCCAACGTGCTACGGATGATACGACGGGCCTTCGAATTTGTGAAGGACCATTGCTGAGACCTTCACATCAAGGCAGTGTGTTCTTTTTCTGATCGACGTACGAAGGATGATCCGACGAACCATCAGGCTAGTGACGGACCATCGCTTTGACCACTGTAGCCCCTGTTCAGTATTTTAAGTCATTTTTTAAAAGGGACTTTTAGGTCTTTTCCACTCTTTTGTCAACTAGATCTATTCCAGACTAAGCAAATGACTCCATTCATCATCAAAACATAAGAGAGCTAGGGTTTCTCCCTCAAGATCAAATCTAAAACCCTTCTCCAAGAAACCCAAGAACTCACCATAGATTCTACAAATTGAGTTAAGATTTAAGTTCTCCAAGTTCAAGGGTTGTAAGAACCCTCTCTAAAGAGTAAGAAGGAGAGTTTGAAGCAAGCTTGTTCATCCAATTTCATAATCCAAGGTATGTGGGCTTTTTGAACAAGGGTAATCCTTTCACCCTTGTGCCTAAAGGCTTATTTAAACTATAATTTTCTGCAATCTATAAGATTTTACATGGTATTAAATTAGGTTTTTTCATCCATTGCTATTGATTGCAATATCTTGATGTTTCCCATGAATTGAAAGTCAAATAGCATGATTTTGCATTTTTTCTTAAGAAATTAAAGCTGGGTTTATACCCTATGTTGTTACTCCTTAAGAATTTAAGAGTTTCAATGTTCTAGAAATTGAAGTATATGAGTCTGATGATATTTTGAGACAAATTATTGTAACTTCCAGATTTATACATGAATTATGAATCAATATGCTATCTATTATGCATTATGATGAGTTTTAACTTGCAATTGAATTATGGGCCATTAAGCCCTACTTGAGACTTCCAATTTTATGAACTATTATGCTATAAGCACCCATGATTTGAGTATTTTGAGATTATTGAGAAATATTTTGACCTAATGGTCATAGATTTTTGAAATCCACTCTACCACATGAGATTACAGATTCGATTGTTGGGTTCTTATGAACCATGAGATTATTTTTAAAGTAAATTTCCATGAGATGAGCGAGATAAACTAAAGGGAGTAGTATTTAACACCGAGTTGGATAAATTACCACGGTTTATTACCCCAGAACTATTTGTCACTGTAGGTTTGAGATTTTGGGCCTAAGGTCGAGATGATTTGGCCTGAGGCCGAGATAAGTGATCACTGAGTTGAGGTTATACTCCTTGGCAAGAGTATGACGCCTCTCCCCAATGTGAGGTGTCTTCCTTAGAAGGACAATATATTGGATTATATGTAGCTCCATGGTTTATGTCGGTTAAGAGAACCTCCCTAAACTAAAGTATTTTCCATTGAGATAGAATGTTTTTCCTAAAGCTTTAAGATGAGATATTTTCTAAAGTAAACGAATTGCTTTTGAGTATTTTCCAAAGAAGGAAGTAGTTTTCTCTACTAATAAGAGTTGATCATCAGTTTTTAAACCAAAGTCATATGATTCTGTGTTCCAAGTGTTTGAGTTCAAAAGAGTTATAAGTTCTTAAGCAATAAAGAAGTTTTACTCTCCATGAGATATATGCATGAGTTGAAAGTATTGTTAAAAGCTTCCTTCATCCTATGAGTAATGAGAATAAGAGGAGAGCACAGATTTTAAAGCCAAAGTATAATGACTTATGAGATTTGTGTTAGATGTTTCATTCTACATGATTTATGAGCTTTATATTTTAGACTTATTCAAGTCACGTAAGTCATTTCTATTTGTATGCATGATTTGATCTAAGAGTATTGATATTGTTTTATGTAAATGCATACACCCTCATATACTCAGTACATTCCTAAGTGCTGATCCACATATAATTCTATGTGCTACATTGTCTTATAATAAAAGTTTAGGTGCTCAGTCCTAGCCTCGTCAGTGATTCCCGAGTGCCTTCGACTATATTTCTATAGTGGTGAGTCCTCATGGTTCGAGGACCCATCTTAAGATATTTCAGTATTTGAGTTTTTATGTTATTACTTTTAGTTCAGTTTGAGTCAGTTGGGGACCTGTCCCAACGGCTCTCAAGTTCATAGAGTAGTAGAGGCTTTGTCAAACTAGTTATCAGATTGTGGTTGTGTTGAGATTTCCAGTATTGTGGTTATTTGGACCAAGTATTACCTTTGTATTTCCTTTTAGTTGATATAATAGTGCCATTGTTTTGTATATTTCTTCTTGAATGAGTTATTATGAGAAGTGATAGGCTCAAAGGATTAGCTTAGGGCTACTTGTAGCCCTAAGCACCGTGTGACATCCCGGGAGGTAATTTTGGGTCGTTACAAACTTGGTATTAGAGCCTAAGGTTTTAAAGGAGTACTAGGGAGTCCTACAAGCCACGTTGAGTAGAGTTTTGATCATCAGTGTGTAGTGAGCCATATCTATGAGCAAGAGGGTACAAGACATTTTACGAAAAAGTTTTTGTTATCTTTTAGACTCTATTATGCCTATAGTTATCCGTCTCATCTAATAATTTGTGCTCTTCTATTTCAAAAAATGACTCTCCGAAGAGCGAATGCCCACAAAAACAATGATGAGCAATCCTCACCAATTGATCCTTTGAATGAGACTGTGTCTCATGCTGAGTTTCGGGCGGCCTTTCAGGGGTTAGCCCAAGCAGTCACCGTTAATGTTCGAGCCAATAACCAAGCCATAGTTGTAAATCAGCAGAAAGGTGATGAGCTAATTCTAGGATTTGTGATTTCATGTGGATGAATCCACCAGAGTTTTATGGGTCCAAGGCAGGTGAGGACCTACAGTTGTACCTTGAGGAGGTAAGAAAGATCACGCAAGTGATACATGTTTTTGAGGAAAAAAATGTTGAGTTGGCATCTTATAGGTTGAAATACATAGTTTATGACTGGGTTGTATCATGGAGGAAGGGTAGAGGTGATAATGTTGCTTCTATGACTTGGCAGGTATTCTAAGATGCAATTTTGGACAAGTTTTTTTCCGTTTGAGATGAGGGAAGGAAATATTGAGGAGTTTATGAACTTGAAGCAGGGCTCCATGACTGTTAAGGAGTACTGCTTGAAGTTCACCAAGTTGGCCAAGTATGCTCCTAATTTTATTTCTGACACCCTAGCTAATATGAGCAAGTTCGTGATAGGTATTTTTGGTTTGGTGCTGAAAGAGTGTAGAACTGCAATGCTGCATAAGGATATAGATCTATCTAGGTTAATAACACATACACAGAAGATAGAAGTGGATAAGATTAGAGAGAGAGAGAGAGAGAGTAATGGGTAACAAGAGGGCTAGATCTGAGCAGCAAGAGTATAGTTAGCCTAGGTTCCATGGAGGAAACCACCCTCAGTTTCAGAGATGTCCGTATGTTCTAGCACCTTTATCAGCTAGTGCTCCCTTGCCTATAGACAAGCAGGAGCAAGGGAGAAAGTATTTTATGTCTAGGTCATAGAACATTATTGGCAATAGGCCCAGTTATCCTTCTTATGCTAAGTGTGGTAGGGATCATCCCAGTGAGTGTTTCACAGATTCAAGGGGTTGGTTTAGTTATGGGAAGCACGGCCACAGACTTAGAGATTATCCACATGTTAGGCAGGGGACTAGAGATGCCCGACCTTAGACACAGACTACTAGTACACTAGCTCTTATCCCTTCTCCCAACCCTATTTAGGGCGCTTCATCTAGCACAGCTGGCGGTCAACACCAAAATAGATTTTATGCCTTACCATTCCATCAGGAGAAGGAGGACTCTCCCGATGTTGTTACTGGTATGCTCCACGTCTTTTGTTTTGATGTTTATCTGTTGTTGGACCCCGGATCAAGTCTCTCATATATGACCCCACTTGTGGCTGTGAATTTCAAAATGAGTCCCAAAAAGATTCCTGAGCCTTTCCTAGTCTCCACACTAGTAAGGGAGTTAGTTGTTGCTAAACAAGTGTATAAAGATTGTCCTGTTATTGTTCTTCATAAAGTCATACTTGCTAATTTGATAGACTTAGACATGGTGAATTTTGACCTTATTCTGGGAATGGATTGGCTTCATTCTTTTCATCCATCTATAGATTGTCGTACCTATGTGGTCAAGTTTTAGTTCCCTAATGAGCTAGTTTTTGAGTGGTCCGGGAGTTCGATATCTCCCAAGAGTCATTTTATCTCCTATCTCAAAGCCAAAAAGCTAATATCCAAGGGTTGCATCTATCACCTAGTTAGAGTCAAAGACACTAAGTTCTAGGCTCTAACTTTTAGTCAGTCGATATTGTTAATGAGTTTCCAGATGTTTTTTTGGAAGATCTCCAAGGGTACCTCCCGATAGAGAGATAGAATTCAAGATTGACTTTCTTCCTGACACTCATCCCATTTATATTCCACCATACTGTATGGCACCTACTAAGCTTAAGGAGTTAAAAGAGCAACTCAAAGATCTTTTAGACAAAGGTTTCATAAGGCCCAGCATTTCTCCTTGGGGTGCACCTATACTACTCGTGTGGAAGAAAGATGGTTCTTTACGTATGTGCATTGACTATCGTCAGCTTAACAAGGTCACAGTCAAAAATAAGTATCCACTTTCGAGAATTGATGACCTATTTGATCAGTTGCAAGGTGCAAGTTATTTCTCTAAGATAGACCTTAGATCTAGTTATAATCAACTTAAAGTAAGGAAATATGATATTCCAAAGGCAGCCTTCCAAACCTGCTATGGTCACTTTGAGTTTCTAGTCATGTCTTTTGGGCTAACCAATACCCCAGCATCTTTTATGGACCTCATGAATCAAGTGTTCAAGAAATAACTTGATATGTTTGTCATAGCATTCATAGATGATATCATTGTGTACTCTCGTACTGAGAATAACCATGCAGATTACCTTAGAATTGTCTTGTAAACTCTTAAAGGTCACCAGTTGTTCGCCAAATTCAGTAAGTGTGAGTTTTGGCTAAGGTCTGTAGACTTTCTAGGTCATATGGTTTCAGCCGAAGGTATTAGAGTTGATCCCCAAAAGACAAAAGCTGTAAGAAATTGGCCTAGACCTATCTCTCTGTCTGACATTAGAAGTTTCTTGGGTCTAGCGGGATACTACTGTCATTTTGTTGAAGGTTTCTCTTCTATTGCGTCTCTCATGACCCAGTTGACCCAAAAGAAAGTTAAGTTCCAGTGGTCAGATTCCTGAGTTTTTAGGAGTTGAAGACTCGACTTACTTCAACCCCTGTGTTAACTTTGCCTGATAGTACAGATGGTTTTGTGGTGTATTGTGATACCTCTAGAATTGGTTTGGGTTATGTGTTGATGCAAAGAGGTAAGGTTATAGCCTATGCCACTAGACAGTTAAAGCCGCATGAAAACAATTACCCAACCCATGATCTTGAGTTAGCTGTTGTGGTCTTTGCTTTGAAAATCTGGAGACACTATCTTTATGGTGTTCATGTTGATGTGTTTACTGATCATAAGAGCTTTTAGTATGTGTTTACTCAGAGGGAGTTGAATCTTAGGTAGAGGAGGTTGTTAGAGTTTTTAAAAGACTATGATATAAGTGTATTGTATCACCTGGGCAAGGCTAATGTTATGGCGGATACCCTTAGCAGATTTTCTATTGGTAGTATTGCTCATGTAGAGGAAGGTAAGAAAGAGTTAGCTCATGATATGCATTATCTAGATAAATTGGGTGCTAGGTTGCTTGATTCAGCTGAGGGAAGTACTTTGGTACAAAGTAGTTTCGAATCCTCTTTAGTTTCGGAAGTGAAGGAAAAGTAAGATAGAGATCCTAGTTTGGTCAGACTGAAGGAGGCAGTTAAGGACTAAAAGGTAGAGGTTTTCTCCCAAGGTGAAGATGGCGTGGTGAGATTACTGGATAGATTGTGCGTTCCGTGTGTTGATGATATAAGGTAGAGGATTATGGCTGAAGCACATGGCGCATGGTATTCTATTCATCCCGGCAATACCACAATAAACCGCGACTTGCGAGAAATCTATTGGTGGAATGGTATGAAGTAGGATATAGCTGAGTTTGTAGCAAAGTGTGCAATATGGCGACAGGTTAAGGTAGAGCAGCAAAGATTTGGTGGTATGATGCAAGAGTTTAGTATACCCACTTGGAAGTGGGAGGTGGTGAGTATGGACTTCGTGATCGGGTTACCTCTTTCACGTCATTATCATGATTCTATTTAGGTTGTTATAGACAGGCTGACTAAGTCCGTGCACTTATCGCCCATGCATACATCTTATAAAGCTGAGGATTATGCTAGATTGTATATCCGGGAGTTATTCAGGCTTCACGGAGTTCCCTCGTCTATCATTTTGGATAGGGGTACTCAATTTACTTCTTAGTTTTAAAGGGCGTTTCAGCAGGGTCTTAGTACCCAAGTTCGTTTGAGTTTTGCTTTTCATCCGCAGACAGATGGTCAGGCTGAGAAGACTATTCAGACCCTAGAAGATATGTTGAGAGCGTGTGCTCTTGATTTCAAAGGTAGTTGGGATGAGCATTTTCCATTGATAGAGTTTGCATATAACAATAGTTACCATGCTAGCATCGAGATAGAACCATTTGAGGCCTTGTATGGTAGAAGATGTAGATCAGTCATAGGTTGGTTTGAAGTGGTGAAGCTACCATGTTTGGGTCTAATGTAGTGTTTGAAGCTATGGAGAAAGTTAAGTTGACTAGGGAGAGATTAAAGACAGCTCAGAGTCATCAAAAGTCATATGCCGATATGAGGAGAAGAGATCTTGAGTTTGAAGTGGGTGATTTAGTATGCTTGACGATTTCACCCATGAAAGGGGTGAAGAGGTTTGGTAAAAAGGGAAAGCTTAGTCCCCGTTATGTTGGCCCGTATAGAGTCTTGCGCCGTATTGGTAAACTAGCCTATGAGGTTGAGTTTCCTGCAGAGTTTTCAGCCATTCATCCTATTTTTTCATGTCCCATGCTTAAGAAGCATATTGGTGATTCAGTTGTGGTAGATCCTTCAGAGAGTGCTGATATTCAGAACAGTCTTTCATTCGATGAGATTCCCATTGAGATCCTAGATTTTCAGATCCGTAGACTAAGGAACAAAGAGGTTCCCTTGGTCAAAGTGTTATGGAACCAGCCAGTTGAGGGCTCTACGTGGGAGGCAGGAGCAGACATGTGAGCCAAGTACCCACAGCTCTTTTTCGTGAGTTCAGATTGATCCGAAGGTATTATTCTTCCTTAATTCAGCCCTTCTAATCTAAAGTTCAGTTGTATATATCTATTCTTGCAAGAGTTCTTGCAATTTCCGAGGTACACAAGAGTTTAGAAAGATTTTGAGCCTATTTAGTAAATTTCTTCAGCTATGTGTACTTTGTTTTCCTGTGTTCCTTGTCTAACTAGCGACATTTGAGGACGAATGTTTCTGAGGGGAAAATATTATAAGACCCCGTAAAGTTTTGTTATTGTTTGATCCTTGAGTTTGTCAAGTGGAGTGTAATTCCGGCCCTAAATAATTGAGAAGAGACTTCCCAAGTGATTAGTGTTTTAATCTTGTTGAATTTTCCTGAAAATAAATTTCTATAGTATAGAGAATTGAATTATTTTTCCAACGATACCAATTTCGTCCAAATTCGACATCGGGGTGGAAAGTTATGACCATTTTACCGAGATTTGTTGGAACCGCCTAGGTGTGATGGACAGGTTGATGGACCATCGATTGTGCGACGGACCATCGCCCGGGTCATCATAACCAAGGTAGTAACTCCCTTTTTCTGGCCAAAGTGTGACTGCCAGGACGACAGACCATTAAAACTGCAACATACCATCGTCGTTGAGGCAATGTGGCCTCTGGCCAACATTTGACGGACTATCGAGTTTGCAATGGACCATCATTGAGATCGTCACATCGAGGCAGTGTGTTCTTTTTCTGAGCAATGTGCGATGAACGATCCGACGGATCGTTAGGCTAGCAACGAACCGTTACTTCGACCGTCGTAGCCCCCGTTCAGTATTTTAAGTCATTTTCTTAAAAGGGACTTTTTGGTCTTTTCCACTCTCTTATCAACTAGATATATTCCAAACTAAGTAAATGACTTCATTCATCATCCAAAACACAAGAGAGCTAGGGTTTCTCCCTTAAGATCAAATCTAAAACCCTTCTCTAAGAAACCAGAGAACTCACCATAAATTCAACAAATTGAGTTGAGATTTGAGTTCCCCAAATTAAAAGGTTGCAAGAACCCTCTCTCAAGCATAAGAAGAAGAGTTTGAAGCAAGCTTGTTCATCTAATTTCATAATCTAAGGTATGTGGGGTTTTGAACAACGGTAATCCTTTCACCCTTGTGCCCAAATGCTTATTTAAACAATTATTTTATGCAATTTATGAGATTTTACACGATATTAAATTAAAGTTTTTCACCCATTATTATTGATTGCAATATCTTAATGTTTCCCATGAATTGAAAGTCAAATAGCATGATTTTGCATGTTTTCTTAAGAAATTGAAGCTAGTTTTATACCCTATGTTGTTACTCCTTGAGAGTTTCAATGTTCTAGAAATTGAAGTATATGAGTCTAATGATATTTTGAGACAAATTGCTGTAACTTCCAGATTTCTACATAAATTATGAATATATATGCTATCTATTATGCATTATGATGAGTTTTAACTTGAGATTGAATTATGGGTCATTAAGCCCTACTTGAGACTTGCAATTTTATGAACTATTGTGCTATAAGCACCTATGATTTAAGTATTTTGAGATTATTGAGAAATGTTTTGACCTAATGGTCATAGAGTTTTGAAATCCACTCTACCACATGAGATTACAGATTTGATTGTTGGGTTCTTATGAACCATGAGATTATTTTGATAGTAGATTTCCATGAGATGAGCGAGATAAACTAAAGGGAGTAGTATTTAGCACCGAGTTGGATAAGTTACCACGGTTTCTTACCCCAGAACTACGTGCCACTGTAGGATTGAGATTTTGGGCCTGAGGAAGATATGATTGGGCCCAAGGCCAAGATTAGTGATCACTGAGTTGAGGTTATACTCCTTGGCAAGAGTATGATGTCTGTCCCCAACGTGAGGTTTCTTCTTTAGGAGGACAAGACGTTGGACTCC